>NC_057800.1:656435575-656696410 GCF_018294505.1 Triticum aestivum | reverse complement strand
GCGCCTCCTCCTGCCTCCCTCCACCTACTTCGACGATGGTGCCGGCCACCGCTACCTTCTTCCACGACGGTGCTGGCCACCCCCTCCTTCTTCCACCATGGCGCCGGCCTCCCCCTCCTTCCACCGTGCCGCCAGGCCCTCTTCTCTTGAGCTTCACCACGGGGAACTTCCCACGCCCCGCCACTGATGGCCTCTAGCACCACCACCTCTGCCACCTCAAGAAGGTGACGAGGTCAGGAGGAATGCAGACGTCGTCAAGATGGCCGGAATTGGTGCGGCTTGATTTGGCCCACTCCAGCGGCTCCTCTCCTTTGTCGCTTTTACTAGCCAAGCGAAGGTAGACATGGGTGTGTGGGTGTATGTGATGTGCTGGCCTGCTGGGTGTGTGCCTGCTCACTATGAAGTTCGTCCTGGACATCATCTTCAGTTCGAGCGTGTGCACCATGTTATTGTTCATCTTCAAAAGCAGAAACATTCTTTATTTGTACTGATTGGAAATTTCGAGCTGGTCTGATGAGTGATTGATGATTAGGATGTAGTGCAGCTCTTAGGACATTCCATCTGCCATATGTTCGCCATCCTCGCGCGTGCCTGCTCGGGCGTCTGTCATCGACCTTCCACGGCGCATGTCGTTGACCTTCCCAGGCATGCTTCGTGATTTGCTCCTTGTGTTTACCTGGCACCTTCCCCCGTTCGTGACGCTATGGCATCAAGCTGCTGCTGGCTTTGCTTCCTGTCATTTGGGCTGTTGCTAGAGGCGAGCACCAAAGGATCAAGCAGCAGCAAGTAAACTGTTTTGTTCTGTGAATTTCATAGTATAGTGAAGAGGAAAGAAAAGTCAAAGAGAGAGAGTGTGTGTGTGTGTGAAAGAGAGGATGAGAGCGCATAGCAACAGTGAGAGGATAAGATTGGAATGTGTGGCCAAGAAGGCACCACATTGTCAATTGAGAACTGGCTACTAGTTTTCCAACTATGTGTCTCTTTTTTAAGTTCTAAAACGTGTACACATCTAAAAGAAAAGAGAAGTTCAATTTCTAAAGACGACATGCTTCGAGGTGCAAACCAATGCAAAAACTATATAGGTTCGCCCATCAAAACTTCATCAGTTTGTATGGAAAAAGAAATTTAAAAATAGGAGAATGTAGAAAATGATTAAAAAAATGTTTGTCGCAAGCAGCTAGATTCTGTCAAATGAGTACTCGTTCTGTATACTTGTGATATCGCTGAAATACAAAAATAAAATATGAAATCCATCAGGGTGGATAGGTGGGTGAGGGTTCATGTTAGAAAAATAAAGTGTGCACTTGGACAATTTCGTACAAAAAAATGTGAACTATGGAAGCTCAAATTCAATAATATGGACAGTTTAAAAAATAATGAGAACACAAAAGGGACACACATATTTTCCTATTAAAAAATCCCACACATTTTCCCCCGTTTTTTTAAATAACCAAAAATTTCAAATTAAAAATGCCACATTATTTGATGTTTGTAACCAAAACATAGTTTTCACGTTTGTAAAATAACTCTAGAAGGTCAAATTAAAATAACAGAGAAGTTCTTTTTTTATAAATAATGGACTTCACCGTTCCAAAAAACTAGAACTCTAGATTTAAGTAATAGAGTGGTTCGATTTCTATTACAAAAATTATATTTTTTTGTTACCGAATAAATAAAATCAAGAAGTTCAAATTTAAAAAATGGAAGTACTTTGATGTATACGGAAACCCAAAATTCTTTTTTTCTAAGAAAAACAAAAGTATGAAATTCAATTTAAAAAGAATGGATTGATGCTTATTTAAAAATCATATTTTCTTCTATGAACTTCAAATTAAAATAAGAGAGAAGTTCAAATGTTATAAAAACTCAGATTTTTTCTAGTTACTAAAGAATAAAATGAAGAAGTTTAAGTTTTAATAAAAGGAACAACTAAAAAAGGTTAAAACGTATTTCCCATTTAAAAAACAAGAAGTTCAAAGAAAAAATATGAAGTGGTTCGACGTTTATTAAAAAATCTAGTATTTTTCTGTTTAAAAAAATACTTAGATATCCTTTATTATAGAATCAACCATGAAGTTCAAATTGAAAAAAAGAGTCAAATTTGATGTTTATTTAAAAATCAATAACAACTCTTTACTTCATAATAAAAAATGTGAAGTTGAAATTAGAATAACATAGAAGATCAAAGTATATTAAAACCTAGGATTTACAAGTTTAGAGGACAAAAACCAACGTCATTTTGGGTATTTTTAAAGACAACTCATAAACGGCCATGAATTTTGGAAAACTCTCTACATGCCAAGGTTTCTCCCTATTCAAACACTCTCCAACAAAAAAATCATATGATCTATTTCGTTAAATGGTTTAAATTTTTGGTCTATATCGGCCAATAAAAATAAGTTTTAACACATCCAAGAAAGCTCTTAAATGACATGCATTAGAAAAACTGCTCAACCCATAAAGTAGTGTCATTTTATGGCTTTCTAATGGTATATCTTTTGCTCAATGCTAATGAGTGTTTTAGGAGTTACGGGTAAAAAGCAAAGAGAAGTTCATAGTTAAAACAACCAGCGGTTTAACTAATACATGGAGTGTGTTTCATATAGGAGAAAAGAATAAAATGGCAAAGTCTAAAAAGACTTTTGCTAGAAGTTGACGTGGTCAGCCCAGGAAGTTCAAAAATTCTTGCGAAGGAGGTTCACCGTGTATTACTTGTGCAAAAACACACACAAAAAATGTTGTTTGTTGTGTTTTAAAATAATTCACTCAAACGAGAGAGAAGTTCAAACTGATAACATCCAGAAGTTCTCATACTGCATGGTGTGTGTTTCGTATAAGAAAAATACAACAAAGTGAAACAGAGTGAAGTTCAAACATACATACCCCAGAAGTTCAACTACTTCACGCAGTGCAAAAAACAGCACGTCAAAAACAGAGTGAGGTTCAAATAGACATGCCCGAGAAGTTCAACTACTTCACGTAGTGCGTTTCCATTCACAATGAAGGCAGAAATCATGATCTCGTCATTTCTCTAATTTACTTCAAAACGACAGGAATATCATTTGTGTAAGTTCAAGTCCTCGATCGAAGAAAGTTAAAAAAATATTGTCAGAGAGGTTTGTACAAAAAGAGTATCATTTGTGTAACACTGACGAAATGGATGAGAAAATTACAAAGGAAAATACGTCATAGAAGTTCAACGTGAAAACAGCAGGAAGTTTGACTACTATAGTGAATGAATTTGAGATGAAAAACTTTTAAAACCATCGGGAGTATGAAAAATGATCAACATGGGAAAGTTATGTGCTTACAGCAGCTTTCCACCGGTATATCACTTGCTCAATTCCGGTGAGTGGATGGAGAGTTACGAGCAGTGGATGGAGACCTACGAGCAAAAAAATCACGTGAAAAACAGAGTGAAGTTCAGGTACACGCGCCGAGAAGTTCAGGTTCTTCACGCGGTGCATTTTCGAAGAATCTGTTTCGCGATAGAGGCAGAATGAATGATCTCGCTGTTTTCGCAATTACTTGAAAACGGCTAGGAATCAGAGAAAACCATCAACATGAAAAAGTTTTGCATTTTCCGTAGCTTTTCAACGGTATATTATTTGCCCAATTCCGATAAAGTTTGTATAAATTACGGCAAAAATACGTTTTTTGCCATTTTTGAAACTGACTTAAAACCGTAAATAATTGGGAGAAACAATACATACCAAAAAGTTTCGCATTTGTTCAAGCTTTCCAACGCCATATCATTTGCTCCATTCAGACGCACGGTTAAAAAATTAGCTCGAAAATACGAACTCGGTAGGACTTGGACCATTTTCTAAATTACTGTTAAACCATTAAAAATTAGAAAGAAAAACTTTCAAGATGAAAACGTAGCGCATTTTCATAAGCTTTCCAACGCCATATCATACGCCTCAATTGGATTAGCCATTTAGAAATGACAACAAAAATACAAACTCAGCTGTTCGGTTTATGAAATTTTACATTTTTTCAAATTACTCTTTAACTATAGGGAAGTAGAGAAAACTTTCAACATGTGGAAGGAGCGGTTTTGTAGCAGCTTTCCAACGCCATATTATATGCCTCATTCCGATAAACGGTTTAGAAATGCGATCAAAAATACGATTCACGTTTTTTGTGCGAAGAAAAAACGGTTTTCAAAACTGCTCTTAAACCGCTTATATTTTGCCAAAAATTTAAGTTGGGTCATGATATTGGTGTCCATAGCTTTCCAACGGTATATCACAAGCCCCATTTGGGCAATGTTGGCAGAAGTTCAACCTAGTTCACAGGGAAGTTCAACGTACTACTAGCGGGGCAGGTCAGGTTGTGATCAGAATAGTGTTTATGTATATATATATATAGGGTGGGACTATTTAGAAATCCCCCTCTAGAGTTCCTAAATAAGCTTATTTAGGAACCACCCCCTCCTAACTTGTTCCTTTTCCCGAAGGGAGCGAGCGAGCTCGGGTCTGCAGGCCATTTGCATCATTCCAATAAACTGTTCAAAAATTACAATAAAAAATAGTGCGAAAAAAGGATGCCAGAAAAAGTCCGTCTGGCAGTTAACTAGTATATGACGCACAGTTAGCTTATCTGTTTTCAAGCAGTTAGGAACGGTTCATGAATAGCTTATTTAGGAATGGCAGTTAAGTGGGCGAGTTGAGGAAGTTAACTTGAATACTTAACTACCATGCGCCCTCGAGCAGTTAGCGTGACCTTGGCCAAAAAAAGAACGAAAGAAAAAAAGATGATATCTTCAGTCAAGCAGTTCACTAGTTCTTAACTGCCGCAGTCCCGACAGTTAGCTATTTCAGGCCCTGCTTGGAATGACCCAGGGAAAATAATAAAAAATAAAAAGTTTAGTACCTTCATTCCTGCAGTTAACTTGTTGTTAACTGCCGCAATTCTCGATAGTTAGCTATTTCAATACCGGCAGTTAGCTTGATCCGGGAAACCAGGAAAAAAAGTGTCTTAATTCGTTGTAGTTAGCTTGGTCGTCATACGTTAGTTAGCTATTCCGGTCGGGCAGTTAGCATGTATTATAGCAATTCGGAAAAAATGTCAATATAACAAAGTTTTTTTATAATGTTAGTCCAATTTTTATTGCATATGGCAGTTAAGTGGGCGAGTTGGGGAAGTTCACTTGAACACTCTACTGCCATGCGCCCTTGAGCAGTTAGCGTGACCTTGGCAAAAAAAAGAATGAAAGAAAAAAAAGTTGATATCTTCAGTCAAGCAGTTCACTAGTTCTTAACTGCCGTAGTCCCGGCAGTTAGCTATTTCAGGACCTGCAGTTGGAATGACCCATGGAAAATAAAAAAAATAAAAAATAGTACCTTCAGTCCTGCCGTTAACTTGTTGTTAACTGCCGCAATCCCCGACAGTTAGCTATTTCAATACCGACAGTTAGCTTGATTCGGGAAAACCAGGGGAAAAAGTGTCTTAAGTCACGGCAGTTAGCTCTGTCGTCATACGTCAGTTAGCTATTCTGCTCGGGCAGTTAGCATGTACTGTAGCAGTTCGGGGAAAAAATGACAAAAATATCGTTAGTTTTTTGAAAATACTCTTAAACCATGGCGAATCTGAGAACGAGTTCTATATACCAAAGTTCGGGCTAATCCATAGCTTTCCAATGGTGTATCATACGCATCATTCCGACAAACGGTTTGAAAATTTCTTTCACAAAAACACCAAAAACGTGTTTGAAGAATTTCTAGTTTTTTAAATTTTGTTTAAAAATTGTAAGGATTTTGGGACAACAATCAACATACAGAAATTCCGCCTATTTAGTAGCTATCCAACGCTATGTCATTTGCATCATTCCGATAAACGGTTCAAAAATTACGATAAAAAACATGCGAAAAAACAGTGCGAGAAAAAGTCCGACCGACAGTTAACTAGTATATGACACACAGTTAGCTTATGTGTTTTCGAGCAGTTAGGAACGGTTCCTGGATAGCTTATTTAGGAATGGGTTGCAGAATAGCTGCGATATATATATATATATATATATATATATATATATATATATATATATATATATAACATGTACAATATGTAGTATTGAAAATACCAGCAAATGAAAAAGAATTAAATGGAAAACACAAAATTAAATGAAAAAGAAATCATAAACCCAAAACCCCCCAACCTTTTAATACCGGTTGGTGTCGCCAACCGGTACTAAAGGGCTCCCTGCCCCCGGAGCTGGCTCGTGCCACGTGGTTTCCCTTTAGCACCGGTTCATGCTGAACCGGTACTAAAAGGGGGGGGCCTTTAGTGCCCACACTTTAGTGCCGGTTACCGAACCGGCACTAAAGAGCCTTACGAACCGGTGCTATTCCCGGTTCTGCACTAGTGTTATGATATTAGGACTAAATTTATAACCAAAGAAAATTACCGTGCTGTTTTAAAGACTCTCAAAATAATATAAGTGAAGTGCGAGAGTTCATCAATTTCTGTAAAATAAAACCACTGCCGTGCTCTAAAAAGATATAAGTGAAGCACTAGAGCAATTTTGCCTAGCTCAAAAGATATAAGTGAAGCAATAGAGTATTCTAATAAATCATGATTCATGTGTGTGTCTCTCAAAAGGTGTGTACAACAGGGATGATTGTGGCAAACTAAAAGGCAAAGACTCAAAACATACAAGAATCTCCAAGCGAAACACATATCATGTGGTGAATAAAAATATAGCCTCAAGTAAAGTTGCGGATAGACGAAGACAAAGAGGGGATGCCTTCCAGGGCATCCACAAGCTTAGGCTCTTGGTTATCCTTGAATATTACCTTGGGGTGCCTTGGGCATCCCCAAGCTTAGGATCTTCCCACTCCTTATTCCATAGTCCATCAAATCCTTACCTAAAACTTGAAAACTTCACAACACAAAACTCAATAGAAAATCTTATAAGCTCTATTAGTATAAGAAAATAAATGATCACTTTTGGTACTGTTGTGAGCTCATTCTTTATTTATATTGGTGTAATATCTACTGTATTCCAACTTTTTCATGGTTCATACCCCCCGATACTAGCCATAGATGCATCAAAATAAGCAAATAACACGCGAAAAACAGAATCAGTCAAAAACAGAACAATGTGTAGTAATGTGGATATTTGGAGTTCTTATCTAACTCCAAAAATCCTAAAGAATTAGGACGGCCTAAGAAATTTGTTTATTAATCTTCGGCAAAAGTAATTAGTATTTTATCATGCTCCTATTAAAAATGAGAATTGTTTCCCTGAGCACAAAAGTTTCTGTTTTTCAGCAAGATCAAATCAACTATCACCATAAGCTATCCCAAAGGTCTTACTTGGCACAAACACTAATTAAAACACAAAACCACACCTAACCAGAGGCTAGATTAAATATTTATTGCAAAACATAACCTAATAAGCAAAAACAAAAATAAAGTTGGGTTGCCTCCCAACAAGCGCTATTGTTTAACGCCCTTAGCTAGGCATAAAACACGAAAAGATCTAACTATTATCATCTTTGGCATGCAATCCATAAGTGGCTCTCATAATAGGTTCATAAGGCAATTTAATTTTCTTTCTAGGGAAGTGTTCCATGACTTTCCTTAACGGAAATTAATATCTAATTTTTCCTACTTTCATATCAATAACTGCACCAATCGTTCTAAGGGAAGGTCTACCGAGAATAATAGGACATGTAGGATAGCAATCTATATCAAGACCAATGTAATCTATGGGCACATAATTCATATTTGAAACAATAAGAACATCATTAATCCTTCCCATAGGTTTCTTAATGGTGGAATCCTCAAGATGCAAATTTAAGGAACAATCATCAAATTCACAGAAACCTAACACATCACATAAAGTTTTTGGAATCGTGGAAATACTAGCGCCCAAATCAGACAAAGCATGGCATTCATAATATTTAATCTTAATCTTAATAGTAGGGTCCCACTCATCATAGAGTTCTCTAGGGATAGAAACTTCCAATTCAAGCTTTTCTTCAAAAGATTGCATCATAGCATCAACAATATGTGTAAAAGCTTTGTTTTGATTATAAGCATGAGGAGTATTCAACATGGATTGCAAAAAGGAAATACAATCTATTAAAGAAAAATTATCATAATTAAATTCCTTGAAAACCAAAAGAGTGGGTTTATTGCTACTTAAAGTTTTGACCTCTTCAATCCCACTTTTATCAATTTTTGCATCAAGATATAAAAACTCTGAATCATTGCGATGCCTTTCTAACTAAATTGCATCTCCAGTCCCATCTTTATGAAGATTTATATTAGAAAACAAAGATTTAATAGGATTCACATCAATCACTTTAAGATCTTCATCATTATTCTCACGAAACTGGAAGAACACGCTTTTATAAACCAATATTTTTTAGCACACATCATAGCGGTTCTTTCTCTGCACTCATCAATGGAAATTCTCGTGGCTTTGAGAGACTCATTGATATCATGCTTAGGTGGAATAGATCTAAGTTTCAAAGAATCAACATCAATAGAAATTCTATCCATGTTCCTAGCCAAATCATCAATCTTAAGCAATTTTCCTTCAATCAAAGAATTGAAATTCTTTTGCGAACTTATAAATTCTTTAACACTATTCTCAAAATCAGAGGGCATATTATTATAATTTCCATAAGAATTGTTGTAGGAATTACCATAATTATTAGAGGAATTACTAGGAAACGGCCTAGGATTAAAATTACCTCTATACGCGTTATTACCAAAATTGTTCCTACCAACAAAATGCACATCCATAGATTCATTATTGTTTTCAATCAAACTAGACAAAGGAATATCATTAGGATCAATAGGAGCACTCTACTAGCAAATTATTTCATAAGCTCGTCCATCTTTCCACTCAAAACATTAATCTCTTCAATCGCATGCACTTTTTTACTAGTGGAAGATCTTTCAGTATGCCATTGAGAATAATTAACCATAATATTATCTAGGATTTTAGTAGCCTCTCCTAAAGTAATTTCCATAAAAGTGCCTCCCGGGGGTGAATCTAAAAGATTTCTAGAAGAAAAATACAAGCTAGCATAAATTTTTTGTATGATCATCCATAAATTCAAACCATGAGTGGGGCAATTTCTAATCATTAATTTCATCCTCTAACAAGATTGTGCCACATGTTTATGATCAAGTTGCTTAAAATTCATAATATCGTTCCTAAGGGAGATGATCTTAGTGGGAGGAAAATACTTGGAAATAAAAGCATCTTTACACTTATTCCATGAATCAATACTATTTTTAGGCAAAGATGAAAACCAAATTTTAGTGCGATCCCTAAGCGAGAACGGAAATGGCTTTAATTTGAAAATCTCATTATCCACATATTTTTTCTTTTACATATCATACAAATCAACCAAATTGTTTAGATGGGATGCCGCATCTTCACTTGGAAGGCCAAAAAATTGGTCTTTCATAACAAGATTCAGCAAAGCGGCATTAATTTCACAAGATTCCGCATTAGTTTCGGGAGCAATCAAAGTACTAATAAAATCATTATTGTTGGTGTTGGAAAAGTCACACAATTTGGTATTCTCTTGAGACATCGTGACAAAGCAAGCAATCCAACACACGAGCACACTGATGTCTACTACGCAACCTTCTTCTTGTAGACTCATGTTGGGCCTCCAAGCACAGAGTTCTGTAGGATAGTGGAAATTTTCCATCAAGTGGATGACCTAAGGTTTATCAATCTGTGGGAGGTGTAGGATTAAGATGGTCTCTCTCAAACAACCCTCCAACCAAATAACAAAGAGTCTCTTGTGTCCCAACACACCCAATACAATGGTAAATTGTATAGCTGCAGTAGTTCGATGAAGAGATGGTGATACAAGTGCAATATGGATGATAGATAACGTTTCTGTAATCTGAGAATATAAAAACAGCAAGCTAACTAGTAACAAAAGTGAGCGAAAACGGCATTGCAATGCTTGAAAACAAGGCCTAGGGTTCATACTTTTACTAGTGCAGGTTCTCTCAATAATGATAACATAATTAGATCATATAACAATCCCTCAACATGCAACAAAGAGTCACTCCAAAGTCACTAATAGCATAGAACAAACGAAGAGATTATTGTACATTACGAAACCACCTCAAAGTTATTCTTTCTGATCGATCTATTGGGCTATTCCTATAAGTGTCACAAATAGCCCTAGAGTTCGTACTAAAATAACACCTTAAGAAACACATAAACCAAAACCCTAATGTCACCTAGATACTCCAATATCACCACAAGTATCCGCAGGTTTGATTATACGATATGCATCACACAATCTCAGATTCATCTATTCAAACCAACACAAAGAACTTCAAAGAGTGCCCCAAAGTTTCTACCGGAGAGTCAAGACGAAAACGTGTGCCAACCCCTATGCATAAGTTCACAAGGTCACAGAACCCGCAAGTTGATCACCAAAACATACATCAAGAAGATCACGTGAATATCCCATTGTCACCACAGATAAACACATGCAAGACATACATCAAGTGTTCTCAAATCCTTAAAGACTCAATCCGAAAAGATAACTTCAAAGGGAAAACTCAATCCATTACAACAAGGTAGAGGGGGAGAAGCATCATAAGATCCAACTATAATAGCAAAGCTCGCGGTACATCAAGATCGTGCCAAATCAAGAACAAGAGAGAGAGAGAGAGATAGAGATCAAACGCATAGGTATTGGTACATACCCTCAGCCCCGAGGGTGAAATACTCCCTCTTCGTCATGGAGAGCGCCGGGATGATGAAGATGGCCACCAGTGATGATTCCCCCCTCCTGTAGGGTGCCGGAACAGGGTCTCGATTGGTTCTTGGTGTCTATAGAGGCTTGCGGCGGCGGAACTCCCGATCTAGGTTTTGTTCTAGAGGTTTGGGGATACATAAGAGGTGTTGGCATCGAGAACAAGTCAGGGGAGTCCACGAGGGGCCCACAAGGTTGGAGGGCGTGCCCGAGGGGTAGGGCGCACCCTCCACCCTTGTGGAGGCCTCGTGGCTCTTCTGGCCCAACTCTTTTGCTTCGGGGGCTTCTTCTGGTCCAAAAACAAACGTCGTGAAGTTTCAGGTCAATTGGACTCCGTTTGATATTCCTTTTCTGCAAAACTCAAAATAAACTATCACTGGACTCTAGGTTAATAGGTTAGTCCCAAAAATCATATAAAATAGCATATAAATGCATATAAAACATCCAATATAGATAATATAATAGCATGGAACAATAAAAAATCCAATGCATCACACACAAAAAGCAAGTGAAGAAGACGAACGGAAGAGGGGCAAAGAAAAGGCAAATCTTTTTGAAAATCATTTTAGAAGTGGGGGAGAGGAAAACGAGAAGCGAATGGCAAATAATGTAATGCAAGGGATGAGAGTTTATGATGGGTACTTGGTATGTCTCGGCTTGGCATAGATCTCCCCGGCAACGACACCATAAATTCTTCCTGCTACCTCCTGAGCTTGCATTGGTTTTTCCCTTGAAGAGGAAAGGGTGATGCAGCAAAGTAGAGTAAGTATTTTCCTAAGTTTTGAGAACCAAGGCATCATTCCGGTAGGAGACAACGCACAATCCACCCAATACCTGCACAAACAAATACCAACTTGCACCCAATGTGATAAAGGGATTGTCAATCCCTTCACGGTTATTTGCAAAGTGAGATGTGATATAGATGGATAAATGGTAAAATAATATTTTTGGTATTTTTGGTTTATGGAATGGAAAGTAAAAGATTGCAAAGAAAGTAAATATGACACTAAAATTGTAGATCGGAAACTTATATGATGGAAAGTAGAAGATTATATGATGGAAAATAGACCCGGGGGCCATAGGTTCCACTAGAGGCTTCTCTCAAGATAGAAAAAGCTATGGTGGGTGAACAAATTACTGTCGAGAAATTGATAGAAAAGCTCAAAGTTATGACGATATCTAATGCAATGATCATGAATATAGGCACCACGTCCGTGTCAAGTAGACCGAAACGATTCTGCATCTACACCTATTACTCCACACATCGACCGCTATCCAGCATGCATCTAGAGTATTAAGTTCATAAAGAACAGAGTAACGCATTAAGAAAGATGACATGATGTAGAGGAATTAACTCAAGCAATATGATGAAAACCCCATCTTTTTATCCTCGATGGCAAGAATAAAATACGTCTCGGTTCCCCTTCTGTCACTAGGATTGAGGACCGCAAGATTGAACCCAAAACTAAGCACTTCTCCCATTGCAATAAAAACCAATCTAGTTGGCCAACCCAAGTCAATAATTCGAAGAGACTTGCAAAGATATCGAATCATGCATATAAGAATTCACAAGAGATTCAAATAATAATCATAGATAAGCTGATCATAAATCCACAATTCATCGGATCTCGGCAAACACACCGCAAAAGAGTATTACATCGAATAGATCTCCAAGAACATCGAGGAGAACTTTGTATTGAGAATCGAAGAGAGAGATAAAGCCATCTAGCTACCAGCTATGGACCTGTAGGTCTGTGATAAACTACTCACACTTCATTGGAGAGGCAATGGTGTTTATGTAGAAGCCCTCTGTGATCGAATCCCCCTTCGGCACGACGCTGGAAAAGGCCCCTAGATGGGATCTCACGGGTACAAAGGTTGCGGCGGTGGAAAAGTGGTTTCGTGGCTCCCCTGAAAGGTTTTGGGATATTTGAGAATATATAGGCAGAAGAAATAGGTCAGTGGAGTCACAAGGGGCCCACAAGGGTGGGGGCGCGCCTCCAAACCTTGTGGCCGCCTCGTGGCTTTCCTGACGTGCACTCCAAGCCCTCTGGATGTCTTCTAGTCCAAGAAAAACCATCGCGAAAGTTTTGTTCTATTTAGTATTCCTTTTCTGCGAAACTCTAAAACAAGGAAAAAATAGGAACTAGCACTAGGCTCTAGGTTAATAGGTTAGTCCCAAAAATCATATAAAATAGCATATTAATGCATATAAAACATCTAAAATAGATAATAGAATAGCATGGAACAATCAAAAATTATAGATACGTTGGAGACATATCAGGCCCTCCTGCAGGCAAAACCGGACGTCCTGGACTTGAACCGGGCGGCGGAGGATCAACTCGACGTGAAGCTCGCGGATGTCACTGCCATCGAGGCCCTCCTGCAGGCGGAACCGGACGTCCTCGACTTGAACCGGGCGGTGCTCTCGTCTGTGCAGAGCACTTGCACGCTCCGCGTGAACGAGTAGCTAGAGGCAGAGGACAACCATAGTGCGGAGACACACGTCGACAGCTACGGCTGGTTCGCGCCGGCAGCCAAAAATGACGAGGCCGTCTTGTTCCATGAGCAGTGATATTTTTTTTCTTTATGTTGTTGTTTTTAGGGATCTTTTGCTATGTAAAAACATATATTTATGCAAGTCGCCTGACTTTCATCATTTGGGTCAGTCGACCATTTCAGGCGGTTGGATGAATATCCTACGTCTCCTAACCCTTCTTCCTCACCTCTTCTTCTTCCCCAACGGACCACAGCACGGGCCGTACAAATCTTCCCCAATATGCGGTTGGATAAACATACTATATGAATGAAAATTATGTGTCAGCAGTAGGACGGCTAGGTTTGGTTTGATCACATGCGATAGCACGTGTGAGGGAGGGTGCGTTCCCTTGGTTGGGTTTGCAGCATGCAGGAGCAACTGTGTGAGGGTGCGGTGCGACCGCGGCGTGCAGGAGCGACTGTGTGAGGGTGCGATGCGACTGCGACAGCCATGCGCAAGTGTACCTCCTTTTCATTTTGAACACTTTAGGCAAGCTTGGCAAAATATGTGGTGAAGTATGGCAATGCAAGGCCTAGACCCAAACAGGATACAGGTATGTACGTAGGAGTACTACTTGTGTTAAAAAAGAAAGGCGGGGTTTTCCTTCGCGGGATTGATCGATACAAATCCTCGTTTGATGTGTCAATTAATGTGTATTTTTTCTCCAATGCCCAAAGAGCTAACCATTTCACTCCTCATCGCTTGATTAATGCAGCGCCATGCAAACCAACCTTCTCACTTTCACATGCATCCAAGGGTATATTAATGACCTTGGTTGCTAGTACGAGGCAAACCCCATCAATTTTGCCTCGATTAGTGTTAGTGGCCTTCTACAAATTGTAATTTTGATATACTGGCCTTGTGTACAAAAAATGGAGGTAGTAACTATTTGACTTCCTTCCCAATTGTGGTGACATTGATGATATCTCAAACATTGTGGTTTCGCAGAGTGCGTTGAACGAAGAACACCATTGAGGGAGACTACGGTAAGTCGTTCGCAAGTGCCGCCTGCAAGCTGAGACAACCGCCTTATTTGCATCCAGGAAGTCCGTTCAACCAAAGGACGCATAAATGTACTAGTACTACACAATAGCATTGTCCGTCCAGCTTAGTGCAGTGAGATGGTTTCTCGAAGGAGCCGATGGAGAAGCGGAGTCAGCAAAGAGTGAAATGATGGTTGCTTTCTCCGTGCTTTGTGATTTGACACATCACTGCTTTGTGATTTGTGATAGAAGGGACAGGGGAGTAGACTCTGTGCTCTATACTATACATGCGTCCAAGCACGGGAGAAAGAGGAGAGACGTTGCATTTTTCTATTCCTTCAACCAATCAATTACAGAGCTTCGGTTCCATCTTTTTGGCTTTGGTAGCACCGTCCACAATGGTTCCTGAGGGAGTCCTGGATTAGGGGGTCTCCGGACAGCCAGACTATATCCTTTGGCCGGACTGTTGGACTATGAAGATACAACATTGAAGACTTCGTCCCGTGTCCGGATGGGACTCTACTTGGTGTGGAAGGCAAGCTAGGCAATACGGATATGTATATCTCCTCCATTGTAACCGACCGTGTGTAACCCTAGCCCCCTCCGGTGTTTATATAAACCGGAGGGTTTTAGTCCGTAGGACAACAAACAATCATACTATAGGCTAGCTTCTAGGGTTTAGCCTCTCTGATCTCATGGTAGATCAACTCTTGTAATACTCATATCATCAAGAACAATCAAGCAGGACGTAGGGTATTACCTCCATCAAGAGGGCCCAAACCTGGGTAAATATCGTGTCCCCTGCCTCTTGTTACCATCCGCCTTAGACGCACAGTTCGGGACCCCCTACCCGAGATCCGCCGGTTTTCACACCGACATTGGTGCTTTCATTGAGAGTTCCATTGTGTCGTCACCATAAGGCTTGATGGCTCCTTCGATCATCGCTAGTGAGGCGGTCCAGGATGAGGCTTTCCTCCCCGGACAGATCTTCGTATTCGGCGGCTTCGCACTGCGTGCCAATTCGCTTGGCCACCTAGAGCAGATCGAAAGCTACGCCCCTGGCCATCAGGTTAGATTTGGAAACTTGAACTACATAGCCGACATACGCGGAGACTTGATCTTCGACGAAATCGGTCCCATGTCAGACGCGCCATACAGTCGGGACGAGCATGACGTAATTCTGCCGTCGGACAGTGTTCGGAAGATCACATCCTCAACTACTCCGTCCTTTAATCCGGAGCAAGTCGCGCCATCCGAGAGCGGAGGGATGGACCCCACCATGGAGGCCACACTCTCAGTGGCGATAGAGCGGGATACTGACTTCACCCCTTAAGAGAGTCGTGTCACCGAACCATTAGATTTATCCCCGGCCAGGGACTCCAAGCCGCCAACATCCGTGCCCGTCGAATCCGACGAGGCGCTGATCATGGAGTTCACCTCCGCGGATATCTTTCAGCACTCACCTTTCGGAGATGTGCTAAATTCATTAAGGTCTCTCTCTCTGTCAGGAGAACCTTGGCCGAACTATGTCCGGCTAGAATGGGATACGGACGGCGAAGAAATTCGCTGCCCACCCACCACCCACTTAGTAGCCACTGTCGACGACTTAACCGAGATGCTCTACTTCGACTCCAAAGACATTAATGGTATGGACGACGATGCAGGAGACGAACCGGAACCACCGCCCATAGGGCACTGGACCTCTACTTCATCACATGACGTATACATGGTGGATGTACCCAGAGAGGGCAATGGCGAAGAGACAGTGGATGATGCACCCTCCAAGCAACCCAAGCGCCGACGTCAGCGGCACCGCTCTAAGTACCGCCATAGCAAAAACAGCGATAATAATACTCCACGCGACTCTGGAAGAGACGACAACTGCACCACCCCGGTGGCAGAACACGATCAAGAGGCAAACTGCAAACATAGTACGGATCCGACGTCCGAACACGATGACGCCAAAGATAAGCCTCATCAATCCCCGTCTAGGGAAGAAAACTGTTCGGACGAAGATGCACGCATCATCCCGGAAACACACTTGGAGCAAGAGAACCTCCGCAGAAGGCTTACTGCCATAGCAAGAAGCCTGAAGAAACAGAAGCAAAGGCTCAAGGTCGCACAAGATACGCTCAACAGCAAGTGGAACAAAGTAACAAAGTATGGTGGAAGTTACCATCCAAGTATCTATCCAAAGCGCAAGCTATTACCAGAATTCGACGATGAGGCCTTAGAGCCCATATAGCCGAAAAGTGATACGGCCAACCGGCCGGATCCACCACGCTGTGAACGCGATAGAGCGGCTAACAAAGTCACGCATAAGTCAACACACGATCTACGTGAGAACTTGCGTCAAAAATCCGGTGCGACCAGATCTATCTATGGATCTAGGAAGCGCGCTACGGTACACAACCAACAACGAATACTACAACCGTCCGAACACCATGGCGCATCCCAATACAGGGGTGCCGCACACCCCTTATGTTTCACTGATGAGGTGCTGGATCACGAATTCCCAGAGGGATTCAAACCGGTGAACATAGAGGCGTACGACGGAACCACAGACCCTGGAGTCTGGATAGAGGACTTCATCCTCCACATCCATATGGCTCATGGAGACGATCTCCATGCCATTAAATACTTGCCCCTCAAGCTTAAAGGGCCATCTCGGCACAGGCTAAAAAGCCTCCCCGAAAACTCAATTGGAAGTTGGGAGGAGCTCGAGGACGCTTTCCGGGCCAATTTTCAAGGGACTTATGCCCGACCTACGGATGCAGATGATTTAAGTCATATAATCCAACAGTCCAGAGAGTTCACCCGAAAGCTTTGGAACAGGTTCCTCACCAAGAAGAACCAAATTGTCGACTATCCAGACGATGAAGCCTTAGCAGCTTTCAAACATAGCGTCCGAGACGAATGGCTCGCCAGACACCTCGGTCAAGAAAAACCGAGAACAATGGCAGCCCTAACAAGCCTCATGACCCGCTTTTGTGTGGGTGAGGACAGCTGGTTGGCCCGTAGCAGCACCAGCGACCCAAGCACATCCGAAGTCAGGGATGGCAATGGTAAACCATGATGCAACAAAAACAAGTGTCAAAATAAAGAAGGCAGCCCAGATAACACGGCGGTAAACGCCGGATTCAGGGGCTCCCGACCAGGTCAGCGGAAAAAGCCTTTCAAAGGCAGCAGAGAAGGACAATCTGGCCTAAACAAAATTCTTGACAAACTCTATCAAATTCACGGCACCCCAAACAAACCTGCAAATCATACCCACAGAGAATGTTGGGTCTTCAAGCAGGCCGGTAAGCTAAACGCCGAACACAAAGGGGAAGAGACACCAAGCTAAGACGAGGATGAACCTCGCCAGCAAAGTGCTGGAGGACAGGAAAAGTTCCCACTAGAGGTTAAAACAGCAAATGTGATCCATGTGACAAAGAGGAGAAGCAATCACGCACTCTGATGCACACGCGCCATAGAGCCCGTCACCCCTAGGTCCAACCCCTGGTTGGCCTGCCCGATCACTTTTGATCGTAGGGATCATGATACACATATCTGGCGCGAAGGACTGACGGCCTTGGTGTTAGACCCAATAATAAATGGGTACCATTTCACAAGGGTCCTCATGGACGGTGGCAGTGATCTAAATCTGATATATCAGGACACAGTCCGCAAAATGAGGATAGACCCGACACAAATAAGCCACAGTAATACTACCTACAAGGGAGTAATAACAGGCCAAGAGGCCCACTGCACGGGCTCTCTACTACTAGAGGTGGTATTCGGTTCTCCCGATAACTTCCGAAGTGAAACGTTAACTTTTCACATCGCTCCATTCCGGAGTGATTTTCAAGCACTACTCGAAAGGGGGCTTTTGCTTGCTTTAACGCAATACCGCATTATGCTTTTCTCAAGCTCAAGATGCCCGGTCCACAAGGCGTCATCACAGTTAGCGGAAATACCAACCGTTCTTTACGTACGGAAGAGGACGTGGTGGCTCTAACAGCCGCACACTAGACGGCCTCACCAACCAGAAAAAATGGCAGGTCGTGAAGACCACGGGCACGGTTAGACGAGTCCGGCGTTCCATCATACATGCATGAGATTGGTTTCCGAACTCTCATAAAACGATACCAGGGGCTTCCCGCGTGTAATTAGGGCCAGCCCGGCTCAACTAGGCTTCTCTGGAATTTTGATAATTCATTCTTCTTTTTGGCACGACAACTTTCACCTAAGTTCTTTCCTTTTGCAGATGACAATCGTGCTACACCCGTCCAGGACACGGCACAACGGATACACAGGCGCAGACGTGCAGCAGGGACCCGCCCAAAGGTTTCTTTTTAGATTAAGGCCCTGCGTAAACCTTTTTTACTGTCTCTTGTTGCTCACATCCTCCGGATACTCCACACAACCGAGAAGGATGCCGGCGTTATTGGCATGTGACCATGCCAGGATTTTGCACGTACCTGGACACATGGGATTTCTTATAAAGGGCATTGTTTAGCCCGGTATATGTTATAAAGACCAAACACCTTAGGGAGTGTTCGGCGTCGCGAGTTTGGCCCTATATGCATCAGCTCCGAATCATGTCTTTGGTCAAATGTTGGGTTTGCCTGGCTCCCATGTTTTGGTACCTTACGTTCCGTTATATCGGCTAAGGTAGCACTGGGAGAACTACTGCGATTGTGCCCTGGTTCATCCGGATGAGCACCTCAGTAGAGAAAGCCGAAAACTGACTGTCATGATATAGCGAGAGACTAGTCAACCACTCGATGACTATTCGGAATCTTCGGGATTCCTCCGCATTAACGAAGGGCTGTTTCCTGGTCATGTACGTACGCGCCCCGTATTCGGACGAGCGCAGAAGTACCAGGGGCTATATAGTAGCCCCACTGTCAAACTCCTATGGCTAAGTGAAAGTGTTAAAGCAATATAGTCTGATTGCCTCATTCGCTACGCTATCACCTCCTTAACGGACCAAGACGTTGGATCAAGTGTGGATACGCATCTTTTGCGAGCACCCCCGCATTATATGCGTGGGGGCGGAAACCGACGACTCCAAACTTTCAGGTTATATACATATATACATAAACGGCCGCATAGGAGGCATCATAGTACTTTCGGGCAAAAGTATAAATACAGCCTTGATTAATTCAGTAAAACATTGTTTGTACAATGGGACTAGATGTCACTGGAAAATAATATTCTTCGAGCACTAAGCCTCTATCGAACGAGCGCCTTCAAGGACTTCTTCAAAGTAGTGCTCGGCAGCCACTCGGCCTATGGCCGAACCCTGTGCCGCAACAGTGGTGGCCTCCATCTCCGCCCAGTATGTCTTGACACGGTCAAGGGCCATCCGCGCACCTTCTATGCACGCCGATCTCTTTAGAGCATCGATGCGTGGCACAACACCAAGGAATTGTTGCACTAAGCTAAAGTAGCTATTCGGCCTTGGCCCTCCCGGCCATAGGTGATCCACAACGGACCTCATGGTAAGTCCGGACAACCTATGGAGCTCGGCCCACCCGGCCAATCGCTCATTCAACAGCAGCGGACGGACTGGAGCGTGAAACTGTGACTAGAACAGCTTTTCCACTTCGGGACCTTTCTGATCCTTAAAGTACTCGGCCGCATCAGCAGCACTTGCAGCCAAATCCATGTACGCGTCCGCAGAACTCCATAGCCGGTCCAGAGGAGCATACTTTGGATCTCCGAACTTAGTCCGCATCCAGAAGGGCTTCCCAGACACGATATCTGCAGCTTGATTCAGCTCCTCCTTCGTCGCTTTAATTTTGGAGCAGGCTTCCTTGGCAGCCACCCGGGCCTTCTCCAGGTCCGTTGCCTTCGCCCGGTTTTCTTCTTCATGAAGCCGGTAACGATCAGCAGCATCTTTTAACTCTACATCCATCTTGGCTAATTTTTCCTTGCTCTCTCAATGCGCGGCCTGTTCGGCCCTTAACTCTTCGGCCGCCTTTAAAGCGGACGCATTGCTACTCCTTGGCTCGGGCAAGCTCCGCCCGAATGGTCTCCACGATGGCAGCTCCATCTGCAGTCAAAACATATTAAAGATACTGGCATCATGCTACTCTTTTTATGTGACGATCACCAGAAAAATCACTCACCCTGTGCCTCGTCAAGCCGCTTGTTGACAAGCACGATGTCAGCATCTGCCCCATCCAGTTGCCGCTTTAGTTCGGTAAACCCATCAGTCCAGCTAGCCACCGGAGCTTCAACCACCTGCACATAAAGGCGGTCTGGTTATTACCTGAGACTATGATCCTATGTTTGTCGCCATTCTCGACGACAACTAGAGTCTCAGGGGCTACTATCTGCATGGGCATACCTAATGTATGCGGTATTGTTAAAAGCATGCCTTATTTCACGTACCTTGAAGCCTTTCAGCAGACTCATAAAAGCTTCATGCAAACCGCTTTCAGCGGATGAAATCCTCTCCATTACCGTACCCATTAGCATATGATGTGCTTCCGAGACGGCAGATTTCCCCAGAAGATCCTTCAGCGCCTCCGACCGCACACTGTACGGACCCTTGCTGTCGCTCTCCTTAGGAGCCGGATACTGGGAATTCCGGGCAGCCAAAGGCTTATCCTCTGGCCCTAGTAGATCCAGAGATACCCTTTGCAGCGACACTTCAAGGTCGCCCGCTTCTTGAGCTGGGGAGTCCGAGGGAGGCGTGTCGCTCTCCATCATCTCCGGAAGAAGATCCCCCGAGGATGAACTCTGTCGAGAAGGGCTGCGATCCGGACTACAATTTATAAGCATCGGTTATTGTGTTTGGAAATAAGGTAGGATATCTTCACTATTAAGCACTTTTTGATTACTTATAGCTCGTTAGAGGGCTGATCCCCGCGCAGACTTTGTGCGGCAAGAATACCCTCTGAGGTAGGACCCTCTGGCGGAGATTTCTTTCCCGTTTGGAAACCTTGGTTTCCGGATCTTCAGAGGTAGTCTTCTTCCTTCCCCGGGGAGAGAGAATGTCAGATTCTTCCCCTTGGTTATCCTCCCTCGTGGAGGCGCTCATTCCCTCGGTCGGAATAGGTAGCGAAGGAGGCCTTCTTTCGCCCTCTTTATTCCCCCCCTTCATCTTCCTCTGAGGGCACTAGACAAGGTGCTGGCTCAAGCATCTTTTCCAGCACCGGATTGTCCAAGCCCTCAGGAAGGGGGGACGAACACCGGATCATCTTTGCCTTTGTTATTCAGTCCTGGTCAAAGAGCGATTCTTCAGAATGATGTCATGATAAATAAAAGGACAGTGTGTTCGGCCATGAGATTACTTACTTGGGCAGCGGGGCGGTTGCAGCTCAGGCCCACGTCGTCGGTGGTGTCCGGACACTCTATTTGGGGTCCGAAGAACGATTTGTACATCTCCTCATGTGTCATGCCGAGGAAATGTTGAATAGTGCGTGGTCCTTCTGAGTTGAATTCCCACATGCGGAGGGGCCGGCATTTGCAAGGCTGGACTCGGCGAACCAGCATAACTTGCATTACCATAACAAGACTGAAATCTCCCTCGAAGAGATCTCGGATACGGCTCTGCAGTATTGGCACGTCCTTGGCTGGACCCCAGCTCAGCCCCCTGTTGATCCATGACATCAGTTGTGGTGGGGGGCCCGAGTGAAAGGTGGGGGCAGCTACCCATTTGGCACTTCGGGGAGCTGTGACGTAAAACCACTCCCGCTGCCACAATCCGGACACCTCTGGAAAGGAACCCTTTGGCCATGGAGCGTCGGCAATTTTTCTTATTAAAGCACCTCCGCACGCTACATACTGCCCCTTGACCGTCTTCGGCGTCACATCAAAGGTCTTGAGCCACAGGCCGAAGTGAGGGGTAATGCGGAGGGAGGCCTCACATACGACAATAAATGCGAGATGTGAAGAAGGGAATCCGGGGCCAGATCATGAAAATCCAGCCCATAATAGAACATAAGACCCCTAACAAAGGGATCCAGAGCGAGGCCTAGTCCTCGGAGGAAGTGGGAGACGAACCCAACACTCTCGTTGGGTTCGGGAGTAGGGAGGACCTGCCCTCGGGCGGGCAGCCTATGCGAAATTTCGGCGGTCAGATATCTGGCCTCCCTCAACTTCTTGATGTCCTCCTCTGTGACGGAGGAAGGCATCCACCGACCTTGAAGATTGGATCCGGACATGATTGAAGGTCCGAAGCACCTGACCTGAGCTTTGGGTGTTAGAACTCGAGGTGGGGGAAGGATTCGATTGAGCGCGGGAGGGAAAAAAGAAAAAGCCTTGTCCCCTTCATAAAGAGGGTGAATATCAGGCATCCTCCTCGTGGCCGTTTGAGACTACCGTGATAAGGGGAACACGATCTCTGCTTTGACAAGACGTGTCAAGGAAGCCGCCTCGCGTTATGTGCGGGGCTGGTTAAAGAAAAACGGTTCAAATAATGACCGGGTCGTGGCGTGATGTCATGCTATCAAAACGTGTCAGCAGATTAGATTTGTGGAAATATTATTCTCTCTACGATGGTATGTGGAACTTATTTTGTAGGATCGGACACTATCCTTGTATTCAAACTCTTCCGTGGTGTATTCGGAGGAGGAACCCGCCTTTCAATGTCGAAGACAACACTGCGCGCCGGACTCATCGTCATTGAAGCCTGGTTCAGGGGCTACTGAGGGAGTCCTGGATTAGGGGGTCTCCGGACAGCCGGACTATATCCTTTGGCCGGACTGTTGGACTATGAAGATACAAGATTGAAGACTTCGTCCCGTGTCCGGATGGGACTCTACTTGGCGTGGAAGGCAAGCTAGGCAATACGGATATGTATATCTCCTCCTTTGTAACCGACCTTGTGTAACCCTAGCCCCCTCCGATGTTTATATAAACCAGAGGGTTTTAGTCCGTAGGAAAACATACAATCATACCATAGGCTAACTTCTAGGGTTTAGCCTCTCTGATCTCATGGTAGATCAACTCTTGTAATACTCATATCATCAAGAACAATCAAGCAGGGCGTAGGGTATTACCTCCATCAAGAGGGCCCGAACCTGGGTAAATATCGTGTCCCATGCCTCCTGTTACCATCCGCCTTAGACGCACAGTTCGGGACCACCTACCCGAGATCCGCCGGTTTTGACATCGACAGTTCCCATCGATCCAAAAGCTATTTTCTCATTTGGCTACACATTGTGGATGCCCTTAACCGTACCACTTGGTTTTGCTCCTGTGTGCTATCTATACAAATCTCAATTATATTGATCTAAAAAATTATAGTATCAAGATTAGTAAAAAGGAGGTGATTTTGTCGTGCGGATGTCAGGGGAGGTTTCTTAGTTTTAGAGGACGTTGGCCTGGCGGTTTGCTAACATGTGGTCCCACATGTCAGTGCTTTACCAAGGAGATCCACGTCCCACATGAGGCAGAACAATGACACAAGCAACACGTGGTTAACTTGAAGAAGATGATGGATTCATCAACGAGTGAAATGATGGTTGCTTCATCCCTCCAACTTCTTTTTTTAGCATTATTACTTCGTCCCTCCAACTTAACTGCGGGAAAGGTGCATCTTTGTGATTTGACGCCTCATTCCTCATTACTATGCCGACGCCATGACTAGGGTGCTTCACCCCTGCTGCTCTGCACTATTATTTCGGTATGGCACGTGGACCCGGTTGTTTGATGTCCCACATGTCGGTGAAAGGGACTAGAACATTTATGAAAGTGAGTGCTCCACTCTTACGACAGAGGAGTACATGACACAGCGGCCTAGTGAATTGTTACTTGTACTGTAGTACTACTATAGTTTTGTTGTTTCGCATGATCCATCGATACGAACCTGATTAAACAGGAAAGGGCGGGATTTCCCCGCGCGGTAGATGATACTAGCCATACATTTCAAAGGCCATTTTAATGTATCCAAACTGAATAATTAAGTAACAATATGAGATCTAGTAAAACTAAAACACATATGATTTATTGTGTTAGAGTGTAGTAGTAGTGTTGTATTGCATAGTTGTTAGATGTAACATGCGAGAACGTGTAGAGATGTAGTTTTGGAAGGCCTACAGAGAGAAAAGTGTAATATGGTCACCGAACTTCAGAATACGCTCATTATGGTCACTATATATGTTTTGCGGTGATTATACGGTCACTTGCTCACCGTTCAGCATCGGATTGCACTTTGTTGACCGGCCAAATAGTCTGCGTGGCACTATGTTGACTAGTTAAATTGACTATGTTCCTTGTGGGTCCCACATGTCAGTTTGCATAGGAAAAAGGTCAGATAAACACAAATTTATGCAGGCGCGACAAGACTCCAACCCGTGCGCGGGAACCACCTGGTTGTGTATGTGTCTGTCAGGGCCTGATGTATGCGCATGCACGTGTAGGTTGAGCACTTGAGCGTGAGAATGTGTGTTGGTCGTGTGGTGTGTGCATGTGAGTATTGCGTGCATGCGAGGCTGTGTGTGTACGTGTGAGTGTTACGTGCGTGTGTGGCTACGTGTGTTCATGTGAGTGTTGCGTGCATGCAGTTCATGTGCATGTGTGTAGAATCACCACACCAGCTCCTGTGTGCTAAAACAGACGGCTTAGCATACCAATACAAGGCCACCTTGTCCGCTATGCCCATGGTAATGACTTCGAACCACCATCCAATATTTTTTTATTGTTTGTTTTCATTATTACTAGCAAGATGCCCGTGCGTTGTACGTAACATCAAGATGCATTTGTATGAATAGTTTATCTTGTGAGAGAAAAGGATGAACGAGGGAAGGCCTTATCTGCAAATGTGGAGAGGGATGCGGGTACCTTTTTGAAAAATTGCCATAGTTTCCTTCCTATCTGTCAGATATAAATCGGATGGCCTATATTGCAGGATGGCAGGCACACCATCATCACCAACTCTGTTTTTTATAAGAGTAGAGTAGATACACGCCGACAGGTGGGCCCAATGGTAGTGAGATAATGTGATGCAACACTAGAGGTGCCACATGGAGCATTTAACTGGTCAACTATTTGTGTCTTGAGCAAATACAGAGCTGTACGGCAAGCCCGTGACTGTATAATAACCACAAAACATGAATGGTGACCGTCATGAGTGGATTTTGAAGTCCAATGTACGTATCGAGATTTCGCTTCAAATACAATGATCTCACTGTATATATGACGAGAGAAAGATGAAACATGCATGAATGTGCTAGGGAGTACTTTAGAGGACCTATAGATAGTTTGTGTGCGTAAGTGATACGTCTCCAACATATCTATAATTTTTGATTGCTCCATGCTATATTATCTACTGTTTTGGACTATATTGGGCTTTATTTTCCACTTTTATATTATTTTTGGGACTAACCTATTAACCGCAGGCCCAGCCCAGAATTGTTGTTTTTTGCCTATTTTAGTGTTTCGAAGAAACAGAATATCAAACGGAGTCCAAACAGAAAAATCCTTTTTGGAACGTGATTTTCTTCTCGGATAAGACCCGGGAGACTTGGACCCTACTCCAAGAAGTACCGGAGGCGGTCACAAGGGTAGGGGGCGCCCCCCCCCCTACAGGGCACGCCCCCTGCCTCGTGGGCCCCTCTGTGCTCCACCGACATACTCCTTCCTCCTATATATACCCACGTACCCCCAAACGATCAGAACAGGAGCCAAAAACCTAATTCCACCGCCGCAACTTTCTGTATCCAGGAGATCCCATCTTGGGGCCTGTTTCGGAGCTCCGCCGGAGAGGGCCGTCATGACGGAGGGCTTCTACATCATCATAGCCCCTCCGATCAAGTGTGAGTAGTTTACCTCAGACCTTTGGGTCCATAGTTATTAGCTAGATGGCTTCTTCTCTCTTTTTGGATCTCAATACAATGTTCTCCCCCTCTCTTGTGGAGATCTATTCGATGTAATCTTCTTCTTTTGCGGTGTGTTTGTTGAGACCAATGAATTGTGGGTTTATGATCAAGTCTATCTATGAACAATATTTAAATCTTCTCTGAATTCTTTTATGTATGATTGGTTATCTTTGCAAGTCTCTTCGAATTATCCGTTTGGTTTGGCCAACTAGATTGGTAGTTCTTGCCATGGGAGAAGTGCTTAGCTTTGGGTTCGATGTTGCGGTGTTCTTTCCCTGTGACAGAAGGGGCAGCAAGACACGTATTGTATCTTTGCCATCGAGGATAACAAGATGGGGTTTATTTCATATTGCATGAATTTATCTCTCTACATCATGTCATCTTGGTTAAAGCGTTACTCTGTTTTTAACTTAGTACTCTAGATGCATGCTGGATAGCGGTCGATGAGTGGAGTAATAGTAGTAGATGCAGAATCATTTTGATCTACTTGTCATGGACGTGATGCCTATATACATGATCATGCCTAGATATTCTCATAACTATGCTCAATTATGTCAATTGCTCAACAGTAATTTGTTCACCCACCGTAGAAAACTTATGCTCTTGAGAGAAGCCACTAGTGAAACCTATGGCCCCCGGGTCTATTCTCATCATATCAATATCCATCACTTTAATCTTGCTTTGTTTTTACTTTGCCTTTTACTTTTCACTTTACATCTTTATATAAAAAATACCAAAAATATAATCTATCGGATCTCACTTCTGTAAGTGACCGTGAAGGGATTGACAACCCCTAATCACGTTGGTTGCGTTGAGCTCTTTGTGTTGTGTAGGTACGAGGGACTTGCGCGTGGCCTCCTACTGGATTGATACCTTGGTTCTCAAAAACTAAGGGAAATACTTACACTACTCTGCTGCATCATCCTTTCCTCTTCGGGGAAAACCAACGCAAGCTCAAGAGGTAGCACTCATCGACCGCTATCCAGCATGCATCTAGAGTATTAAGTTAAAACAGAGTGACGCCTTAAGCAAGATGACATGATGTAGATGGATAGACTCATGCAATATGAAGAAAACCCCATCTTGTTATCCTCGATGGCAACAATACAATACCTGCCTTGCTGCCCTTACTGTCACCGGGAAAGGACACCGCAAGATTGAACCCAAAGCTAAGCACTTCTCCCATTGCAAGAAAGATCAATCTAGTAGGCCAAACCAAACTGATAATTCGAAGAGACTTGCAAAGATAACCAATCATACATAAAAGAATTCAGAGAAGATCCAAAAATTATTCATAGATAGACTTGATAATAAACCCACAATTCATCGATCTCAACAAACACACCGCAAAAAGAAGATTACATCGAATCGATCTCCATAAGAGAGGGTGAGAACATTGTATTGAGATCCAAAAAGAGAGAAGAAGCCATCTAGCTACTAACTATGGACACGTAGGTCTGAAGTAAACTACTCACACTTCATCGGAGAGGCTATGGTGTTGATGTAGAAGCCCTCTGTGATCGATGCCCCCTCCGGCGGAGCTCCGGAACAGGCCTCAAGATGGGATCTCGTGGATACAGAAAGTTACGGCGGTGGAATTAGGGTTTTGGCTCCGTCTCTGATCGTTTGGGAGTACGTGGGTATATATAGGAGGAAGAAGTACATCGGTGGAGCAACAGGGGGCCCACGAGGGTGGAGGGCGCGCCTAGGGGGCAGGCACGCCCCCTACCTCATGGCCTCCTGTTGATTGGCTTGACGTAGGGCCCAAGTCTCCTAAGTTGTATTCGGTGAGAAAATCACGTTCCCGAAGGTTTCATTCCGTTTGGACTCCGTTTGATATTCCTTTTCTTCGAAACCCTAAAACAGGCAGAAAAACAGCAATACTGGGTTGGGCCTCCGGTTAATAGGTTAGTCCCAAAAATAATATAAAAGTGGATAGTAAAGCCCAATAATGTCCAAAATAGTAGATAATATAGCATGGAGCAATCAAAAATTATAGATACGTTGGAGACGTATCAAGCATCCCCAAGCTTAATTCATGCTCGTCCTTGAGTAGGTAAATGATAAAAACAGAATTTTTGATGCGGAGTGCTACTTGGCATAGTTTTAATGTAATTCTTCTTCATTGTGGTATGAATATTCAGATCCGAAAGATTCAAGACAAGAGTTCATATTGACATAGAAAATAATAATACTTCAATCATACTAACAAAGCAATTATGTCTTCTCAAAATAACATGGCTAAAGAAAGTTATCCCTACAAAATCATATAGTCTGGCTATGCTCTATCTTCAGCACACAAAATATTTAAATCATGCACAACCCCGATGACAAGCCAAGCAATTGTTTCATACTTTTGACATTCTCAAAACTTTTTCAATCTTCACGCAATTCATGAGCGTGAACCATGGATATAGCACTATAGGTGGAATAGAGTGGTGGTTGTGGAGAAGACAAAAAGGGGAATATAGTCTCACATCAACTAGGCATATCAACGGGCTATGGAGATGGCCATCAATAGATATCAATGTGAGTGAGTAGGGATTGCCATGCAACGGATGCACTAGAGCTATAAGTATATGAAAGCTCAAAAATAAACTAAGTGGGTGTGCATCCAACTTGCTTGCTCATGAAGACCTAGGGCAATTTTGAGGAAGCCCATCATTGGAATATACAAGCCAAGTTCTATAATGAAAAATTCCCACTAGTATATGGAAGTGATAACATGAGAGACTCTCTACTATGAAGATCATGGTGCTACTTTGAAGCACAAGTGTGGTAAAAGGATAGTAACATTGTCCCTTCTCTCTTTTTCTCTCATTTTTTTATTTGGGCCTTTTCTCTCTTTTTTATGGCCTCTTTTCTCTCTTTTTTTTATTTGGGCTTCTTTGGCCTCTTTTATTTATTTTTCGTCTGGAGTCTCATCCCAACTTGTGGGGGAATCATAGTCTCCATCATCCTTTCCTCACTTGGGACAATGCTCTAATAATGATGATCATCACACTTTTATTTTTCTTACAACTCGATACTTAGAACAAGATATGACTCTATATGAATGCCTCCGGCGGTGTACCAGGATATGCAATGATGCATGAGTGGCAAGTATGAAAGAATTATGAATGGTGGCTTTTCCACAAATACTATGTCAACTACATGATCATGCTAAGCAATATGACAATGATGGAGTGTGTCATAAACGGAACGGTGGAAAGTTGCATGGCAATATATCTCGGAATGACTATGGAAATGCCATAATAGGTAGGTATGGTGGATGTTTCGAGGAAGGTATATGGTAGGTGTATGATACCGGCGAAAGGTGCGCGGTATTAGAGAGGCTAGCAAAGGTGGAAGGGTGAGAGTGCGTATAATCCATGGACTCAACATTAGTCATAAAGAACTCATATAGTATTGCAAAAATATACAAGTTATCAAAGCAAAGTATTACGCGCATGCTCCTAGGGGGATAGATTGGAAGGAAAAGACCATCGCTCGTCCCCGACCGCCACTCATAAGGAAGACAATCAATAAATAAATCATGCTCCGACTTCATCACATAACGGTTCACCATACGTGCATGCTACGGGAATCACAAACTTCAACACAAGTATTTCTCAAATTTACAACTACTCAACTAGCATGACTTTAATATCACTATCTCCATGTCTCAAAACAATTATCAAGTATCAAACTTATCATAGTATTCAACACACTCATAAGAGAATTTTTATTATTAATCTTGCATACCAAGCATATTAGGATTTTAAGCAAATTACCATGATATTTAAGACTCTCAAAATAATCTAAGTGAAGCATGAGAGATCAATAGTTTCTATAAAACAAATCCACCACCGTGCTCTAAAAGATATAAGTAAAGCATTAGAGCAAAATTATATAACTCAAAAGATATAAGCGAAGCATATAGAGTATTCTAAAAAATCCCAAATCATATATGGCTCTCTCAAAAGGTGTGTACAGCAAGGATGATTGTGGTAAACTAACAAATAAAGATTCAAATCATACAAGACGCTCCAAGCAAAACACATATCATGTGGTAAATAAAAATATAGCTCCAAGTAAAGTTACCGATAGAAGTAGACGAAAGAGGGGATGCCTTCCGGGGCATCCCCAAGCTTTGGATTTTAGGTGTCCTTAGATTATCTTGGGGGTTCCATGGGCATCCCCAAGCTTAGGCTCTTGCCACTCCTTGTTCCATAATCCATCAAATCTTTACCCAAAACTTGAAAACTTCACAACACAAAACTTAAAGTAGAAAATCTCGTGAGCTCCGTTAGCGAAAGAAAACAAAAGACCACTTCAAGGTACTGTAATGAGCTCAATATTTATTTATATGGGTGTTATACCTACTGTATTCCATCTTCTCTATGGTTTATAAACTAATTTACTAGCCATAGACTCATCAAAATAAGCAAACAACACACGCAAAACAGAATCTGTCAAAAACAGAACAGTCTGTAGTAATCTGTAGCTAGCGCAAGATCTGGAACCCCAAAAATTCTAAAATAAATTTCTGGACGTGATGAATTTATCTATTAATCATATGCAAAAAGAATTAACTAAATATCACTTTCCGAATAAAAATTACAGCAGTTCTCGTGAGCGCTAAAGTTTCTGTTTTTTACAGCAAGTTCAACAAGACTTTCCCCAAGTCTTCCCAACGGTTCTACTTGGCACAAACACTAATTAAACACAAAAAACACAACCAAAACAAAGGCTAAATAATTTATTTATTACTAATCAGGAGAAAAAAGCAAGGAATAAAAATATAATTGGGTTGCCTCCCAACAAGCGCTATCATTTAACGCCCCTAGCTAGGCATAACAAGCAAGAATAGATCTAGGTTTTGCCATCTTTGGTAGGCAATTCTTCAATGAGGCATCTACCATATTTAGGAGTTTCTTTGTTTTTATTAATTATCAAACTTTTAGGCACAAGATCGAAAAATTCATTTGTAACAAACGGTTCTTTAATGATAGCAAAAAGATTGGGATGGACACTTATAGATTTAAGATCCACATTTTCCTTACTAGATGATTCACCCTTATTTTTAGGAACATACATAAGCTTGGCAATTTTAGTGGAGGAACTTGGAGTATTCTTTACGGAAGAAAAAGTGGTTCCCAAATTGGTAATAATATTCTCAAGTTTATCGATCCTAACGGAATCGTGATTTATTTTCTCATTAACTATGGGTTCTTTTTCTTTAATATCTTTCAAAGTAACTCCTACTTTAGATCCATATTGAGAGATTCGGCTGTGGATCTTTTTATCCAAATTTTCAATTAACTCTACGGTAGCAACCTTATTTTCAATAATTTCAAGCCTTTGCATTACATGCTCCAAAGTTAATATAGTTCCATTAACAAAAAGAGGGGGGAGCCAAATAAATCTAACATAGCATTATAAGAATCAAAAGTATGGCTACCCAAAAATTCCCTCCGGTAATAGTATCAAGAACATAACGGTGCCAAGGAGTAATGCCTACATAAAAATTGTGAAGGAGAATGGTAGTAGATTGCTTCCTAGCAGATTTATTTTGAGCATTGCAAATTCTATACCAAGCATCTTTTAGATTTTCACCCTCCCTTTGCTTAAAATTTAGAATTTCATTCTCGGGAGACAACGGAGAAGATAAGGGACTAGCCATAACGACAAGCAAGCAAACTAACACACAAGCAAACAAAAAGCAAGCGGGCAAAAAGGGCGAATAGAGAGGGAGGATAGAGAGAGAGAGGGCGAATAAAACGACAAGGGTGAATTGGGGGGAGTGGAAAATGAGAGGCAAATGGCAAATAATGTAACGCGGGAGATAAGGGTATGTGATGGGTACTTGGTATGTTGACTTTTGCGTATACCTCCCGGGCAACAGCGCCAGAAATCCTTCTTGCTACCTCTTTTAGCACTGTGTTGGTTTTCCCCGAAGAGGAAGGGATGATGGAGAAAAGTAGCGTAAGTATTTCCCTTAGTTTTTTATAACCAAGGTATCAATCCAGTAGGAGGCTACACGCAAGTCCCTCGTACCTGCACAAAACAAATAAATCCTCGCAATCAACGCAAAATAGGGGTTGTCAATCCCTATAGGGCCACTTACGAGAGTGAGAATTGATAGGTATGAAGATAATATTTTTGGTATTTTTATGATAAAGATGCAAAGTAAAATAAAGGCAAAATAAATAGCAAAGTAAATAACTAAGTAGTAGGAGATTGATTGATAAAGATAGACCCGGGGGCCATAGGTTTCACTAGTGGCTTCTCTCGAGAGCATAAGTATTCTACGGTGGGTGAACAAATTACTATTGAGAAATTGACAGAATTGAGCATAGTTATGAGAATATCTAGGTATGATCATGTATATAGGCATCACGTCCGAGACAAGTAGACCGACTCCTGCCTGCATCTACTACTATTACTCCACTCATCAACCGCTATCCAGCATGCATCTAGAGTATTAAGTTGAAATAGAGTAACGCCTTAAGCAAGATGACATGATGTAGAGGGATAGACTCATGCAATATGAAGAAACCCCATCTTTTTATCCTCGATAGAAACAATACAATATGTGTTGTTTCCCTTTCTGTCACTGGGATCGAGCACCGCAAGATTGAACCCAAAGCTAAGCACTTCTCCCATTGCAAGAAAGATCAATCTAGTAGGCCAAACCAAACTAATAATTTGAAGAGACTTGCAAAGATAACCAATCATACATAAAAGAATTCAGAGAAGATTCAAATATTATTCATAGATAGACTTGATCATAAACCCACAATTCATCATTCTCAACAAACACACCGCAAAAAGAAGATTACATCGAATCGATCTCCACAAGAGAGGGGGAGAACATTGTATTGAGATCCAAAAAGAGAGAAGAAGCCATCTAGCTACTACCGTAGGTCTGAAGTAAACTACTCACACTTCATCGGAGAGGCTATGGTGTTGATGTAGAAGCCCTCCGTGATCGATGCCCCCTCTGGCGGAGCTCCGAAACAGGCCCCAAGATGGGATCTCGTGGATACAGAAAGTTACGGCAGTGGAATTAGGGTTTTGGCTCCGTCTCTGATCGTTTGGGGGTACGTGGGTATATATAGGAGGAAGAAGTACGTCGGTGTTGCAACAAGGGGCCCACGAGGGTGGAGAGCGCGCCTGGGGGGCAAGCGCGCGCCCCTACCTCATGGCCTCCTGTTGATTGGCTTAACGTAGGGTCCAAGTCTCCTGAGTTGTATTCGGTGAGAAAATCACGTTCCCGAAGGTTTCATTCCGTTTGGACTCCGTTTGATATTCCTTTTCTTCGAAACCCTAAAACAGGCAAAAAACAGTAATTCTGGGCTGGGCCTCCGGTTAATAGGTTAGTCCCAAAAATAATATAAAAGTGGATAATAAAGCCCAATAATGTCCAAAACAGTAGATAATATAGCATGGAGCAATCAAAAATTATAGATACGTTGGAGGCGTATCAGTGACATTGTGGTGAGGACGGATGCCGACTGGATGCTCAAGCCCGTGATCTTCCACCCCAAGTAACTCCATGAAGGCCTTCCACGTGATAGAGAGCAACTTGCCATTTGTCATCCAGGTCAAAGTCCTTTCTGCATCAGTCCCAAGATGGACAGTGGCATAGAATTGGCATATGATGTCGGCATCAAAGTCCTTGTTGAACTGCATGATTCTGAGAATGTTCAACTAAGTGCACATCTGAAGGGCTTTGCCAAAGTACTCAGGGTCCTTTTCCATGGGATCGGTGTCGATGGAACGGACATCAACAAAGTGATTCTTCTTAGCCTTGATCACATCAAAGAAGATGGTGAACTGAAAGCGGTTCCAGAACGGGCGGTTGACCAAAGTGGGATCTTGGTCTTCCTCGTAGGGGTTGTGGTGACGCTTGGCCCAAAAATTCCTTGGCAGTCATCTCAGTCACAGTCTTTCCCTTTGGCTTTCTTGAAGATATCTTTGTGTGCTGAGGTGGCGGTGGAGCACTTGAGGTTGCGCCTGCTGGCGGCGGTTGAGCACTAGATGAACCACCGACTGACTCACAAGTGTGGTAGCGCTTTGTCGTGGCACGACCGGGGTTGACACGGCGGGCCTGCTACTCAGGATGATCACCACCTGGAACCAAACACACGAGCAGAAGAAATAACACGAAAGAAAAGAGCATAAGCCACCAAACAAAACAACAAGGATCAAAACTTGGTAGGAAAAGATGGAACTGGGCATCCAGCGGTAGTACCGCGACCCAACAGCGGTAGTACCGCTTGCACGGTAGTACCGCTCGAGGAGGGTGGTAGTACCGCGCCAGGTGGGGAACGTCGGTTTCCTACTGCAGTAGACAGATCCGGCACTACCGGAGATGCCAAATTCAAAAATGAACCTACCAAACTTAAATCCATAGGGCCTAGAAGCCATCTCCATCCGACTCAAGCCTCGCCTTAGCCAAAAGACGAGAAGAACAATGCCTATTGCCCCTAAAAACTAGATGCAAGATCTAGGCAAAGAGAGAATGGGAACGGGGGCAATACCGGCATCCATGGCTAGAGGACGTGGTGGGGATCGACTCCACCGGAGGAAATGGAGAGGGACGACACAAAAACGGCGGCCGGCCGAGTGCCTCCTGCGGCGAGAGGTCGCGGGAGCGACGAGGAAGACGAGTGGGGGCGAATGGGTATGGGGGAGAAACAACTCCCCCTGCCCTGTCATAACCCCCCATCGTCCGCTCCGCAGCGGTAGTACCGCTGGGGTGGGCGGTAGTACCGCTTGACCCTTGTCAGCGGTAGTACTGCGCACGCAGCGGTAGTACTGATCTGCCACAAAAAGGACTGACCAAAAAGGGCTATGCTCAAGGAAAAGAAAGAAAAAAAACGAGACAAAACACACACACGCACACACACACACACACAAAACCGACAACAAGAACGAAGACACACACCTCTCCAAGAGAGGGCGGTGACCGAGGCCACCTATGTTTGAGTTCAGAGGTATGGTGCCACGAAGATTTTAACCTTGGGCCCATGACCAACACTCATCTTTGAAGCACAGGTAACATCAAAAATGGCTAATGTGAAAGAGTTTGGTTAGTTTATGCATTATGGGGGGAGGGAAAGTTCATTGAGAGAATAACACTCCCCCTATGTCCATGCCTACACCTAAACTAGACGACAGGTTGAGTGTGGTGGGGTGTGCAAGGGTTCAAGTCACATTGCTCGAATCAATGATATTTAGCTCATGCCTTAACTCGCGAAATCTTGCTTCATCCAAAGGCTTCGTGAAAATATCTGCAAGGTTATCATGAGTGTTGACATAGTTGAGCTCGATCTCCCCTCGCCTAATGTGATCCCGGATGAAGTGATACCTAATCTCAATATGCTTTGTCTTGAAGTGTTGCACCGGGTTGAGAGAGATCTTGATGGCACTTTCATTGTCACACCAAAGAGGCACTTTGTCACAAGTGACACCATAATCCTTTAAAGTTTGCCTCATCCATAAAAGTTGTGCACAACAACTACCGACAGCCACATACTCCGCTTCCATGGACGAGAGAGACACACAACTTTGCTTCTTGGAAGACCAACTCACCAAAGAGAAACCAAGAAATTGGCACCCTCCGGAAGTGGACTTCCTATCCACTTTGTATCCCGCCCAATCTGAGTCCAAATAACCTACAAGCTTGAAGTTTGCTCCTCTTGGGTACCATAAGCCAAAGTTTGGGGTATGAGCCAAATATCGAAAGATTCGCTTGACCGCCACAAAGTGACTTTCCTTAGGTGCGGCTTGAAACCGTGCACAAATTCCCACACTCAACATGACATCCGATCTAGATACACAAAGGTAAAGCAAGGAGCCAATCATGGAGCGATATACCTTTTGATCCACCGCTTTACCATTGGGATCAATGTCAAGTTGGCACTTGGTGGGCATGGGAGTGGATTCGGCTTGACATCACTTAGCTTGAATCTCTTTAGCATGTCTTGCGTGTATTTGGCTTGGTTGATGAAGGTTCCTTCTCTCCTTTGCTTCACTTCGAACCCGGGAAAGAACTTCAACTCTCCCATGGAAGACATCTCCGAGCGGCAAATTCCTCATTGAAAGCTTTGTTAGGGGAACCAAAGATAATATCATCAACATATAATTGGCATACAAACAACTCCCCTTTGACCTTCTTAGTAAAAAGAGTGGGGTCGATTAGCCCAACTTCAAAACCACGGTCTTGTAACAACTCGGTAAGGTGGTCATACCACGCACGTGGGGCTTGTTTAAGGCCATAGAGTGCCTTATCGAGTTGATACACATGATCGGGAAAGTAGGGATCCTCGAACCCGGGGGGTTGCTTGACATATACCAATTCATTAATCGGACCATTAAGGAAAGCACTCTTCACATCCATTTGTTGTAACTTAAAGTTATGATGAGAAGCATATGCAATCAACATGCGAATGGATTCAAGACGAGCAACGGGAGCAAAGGTTTCACCGTAGTCGATACCCTCGACTTGGGAGTAGCCTTGTGCTACCAAACGAGCCTTGTTGCGAATGATAATCCCATGAGCATCTTGCTTGTTCTTGAATATCCACTTGGTTCCAATGACATTGTGGTTCACCGTTGGCCTTGGCACCAATCTCCACACTTTGTTGCGCTCGAAGTTGTTGAGTTCTTCATGCATGGCATTGAGCCAATCCGGATCTTCGAGCGCCTCATAGACCTTTTGGGGTTCAACACAAGAGACAAACGCGTGATGTTCACAATAGTTTGCTAATTGTCTACGAGTGCTTACCCCCTTTCTTAAGCTTCCAAGCACATTTGTCATGAGATGATCCTTGGTGGAGAGCTTGGAAGCAACCTTGGCGGCACGACGCTCCAATTCCTCCTCGGGGGTGAGACGAGGAGTGGTCACTTGATCATCTTGAGCGTCGTCTTGAGCTTGTTCTTGATCTCGTGGAAGCTCTTGATCTTGAACTTGCTCGGAGGAGGGAGCTTGACCTTGGGCATCACTTGATGTTACAACACCATCTTGAGATTGATCTTGCCCTTGGTCTTGTTCTTGAGGTTGAGGGCCCTCACTTTGTTCTTCGGAAGCGTGTGGGTCTTGGGTTGGTGAAGGTTCCACTTGAGTAGAACATTGTCCTTCTCCTTCGGCCACAAGGGGTTCCTCAATGGGTAGGATATGACCAACACCCATTCTTCTTATGGCTTGGGGAGGAATTTCATCACCTACATCACAAGTACCACTTTGCTCCACTTGGGAGCCGTTATTCTCATCAAACTCCACGTTACACGTTTCCTCAATAAGTCCCGTGGACTTATTGAGAACACGGTAAGCATGGGAGTTTGTAGCATAACCAACAAAAATGCCCTCATAAGCTCTAGCCTCAAATTTAGACAAACGGACACCTTTCTTGAGAATCAAACACTTACACCCGAACACCCGGAAGTACTTGAGGTTGGGCTTGTTACCAGTGAGTTTCTCATATGGAGTCTTGTTCAAGCCTTTGCGGAGGTAGAGCCGATTAGATGCATGGCACGCGGTGTTGATGGCTTCAGCCCAAAAGTTTTAGGGAGACTTGAACTCCACCATCATGGTCCTTGCCGCATCCATCAACGTCTGGTTCTTCCTGTCCGCTACACCATTTTGTTGAGGGGTATAAGGTGCAGAATATTGATGCTTGATTCCCTCATCACTCAAAAACTCATCCAAGGTGTAGTTCTTGAACTCGGAGCCGTTCTCACTTCTTATTGTCAAGATCTTTGCATTGTGTTGTCGTTGAGCTTCATTTGCAAAGTTGATGACAGTTTGTTGGGTCTTGCTCTCCCTCTTGAAGAAATATACCCAAGTGTATCTTGAATAGTCATCTACAATCGCCAAGCAATACTTTCTACCCCTAAGACTATCAAAGGACGGAGGTCCAAAGAGATCCAAATGAAGGAGCTCCAAAGGCATCTTCGAGTAGATGATAGTCGTGGGAGGGTGAGCCTTCTCATGTAGCTTTCCTTCGATGCAAGCACTGCAAGCATGGTCTTTGGCAAAACTAACATTTGTTAGTCCACGGACATGGTCCCCTGATACGTCTCCAACGTATCTATAATTTTTGATTGATCCATGCTATATTATCTACTGTTTTGGATGTTTATGGGCTTTATTATACACTTTTATATCATTTTTGGGACTAACCTATTAACCCAGAGCCCAGTGCCAATTTCTGTTTTTTTTCTTGTTTTAGAGTATCGCGGAAAAGGAAAATCAAACAGAGTCCAATTGACCTGAAACTACACGGAACTTATTTTTGGAAGGAAAGCAACCCGGGAGACTTGGAGTCCACGTCAAGGAAGCTTCGAGGAGGCCACGAGGTAGGAGGCGCGCCCACCCCCTGGGCATTCCCTCCACCCTCGTGGGCCCCTCGTGGCTCCCCTGACGTACTTCTTCCGCCTATATATCTCCATATACCCTAAAACAATCAGGGAGCACAATAGATCGGGAGTTCCGCTGCCAGAAGCCTCCGTAGCCACCGAAAGCCAATCTAGACCCGTTCCGGCACCCTGCCGGAGGGGGTAATCCCTCTCCGGTGGCCATCTTCATCATCCTGGTGCTCTCCATGACGAGGAGGGAGTAGTTCTCCCTCGGGGCTGAGGGTATGTACCGGTAGCTATGTGTTTGATCTCTCTCTCTCTCTCTCGTGTTCTTGAGGTGATACGATCTTTATGTATCGCGAGCTTTACTATTATAGTTGGATCTTATGATGTTTTCTCCCCCTCTACTCTCTTGTAATGGATTGAGTTTCCCCTTTGATGTTATCTTATCAGATTGAGTCTTTAAAGATTTGAGAACACTTGATGTATGTCTTGTCGTGCGTATCTGTGGTGACAATGGGATACCACGTGATTCACTTGATGTATGTTTTGGTGATCAACTTGCGGGTTCCGCCCATGAACCTATGCATAGGGGTTGGCACGCGTTTTCGCCGTGGTTCTCCGGTAGAAACTTTGGGGCACTCTTTGAGGTTCTATGTGTTGGTTCAATAGATGAATCTGAGATTGTGTGATGCATATCGTATAATCATACCCACGGATACTTGAGGTGACATTGGAGTATCTAGGTGACATTAGGGTTTTGGTTGATTTGTGTCTTAACGTGTTATTCTAGTACGAACTCTAGGGCTGTTTGTGACACTTATAGGAATAGCCCAACGGATTGATTGGAAAGAATAACTTTGAGGTGGTTTCGTACCCTACCATAATCTCTTCGTTTGTTCTCCGCTATTAGTGACTTTGGAGTGACTCTTTGTTGCATGTTGAGGGATAGTTATGTGATCCAATTATGTTATTATTGTTGAGAGGACTTGCACTAGTGAAAGTATGAACCCTAGGCCTTGTTTCAACGCATTGCAATACCGTTTACACTCACTTTTATCATTAGTTACCTTGCTGTTTTTATATTTTTATATTACAAAAACCTTTATCTACTATCCATATAGTATCACCATCTCTTCGCCAAACTAGTGCACCTATACAATTTACCATTGTATTGGGTGTGTTGGGGACACAAGAGACTCTTTGTTATTTGGTTGCAGGGTTGCTTGAGAGAGACCATCTTCATCCTACGCCTCCTACGGATTGATAAACCTTAGGTCATCCACTTGAGGGAAATTTGCTACTGTCCTACAAACCTCTGCACTTGGAGGCCCAACAACGTCTACAAGAAGAAGGTTGTGTAGTAGACATCAAGCTCTTTTCTGGCGCCGTTGCCGGGGAGGTGAGTGCTTGAAGGGATATCTTTAGATCTTGGAATCGAGTCTTTTAGTTTCTTGTTTTATCACTAGTTTAGTTTATAAAAGAAAATTACTAAAAAAAGGAATTGAGTTTGTCTCATACGCTTCATCTTTTTAATATATTTCAAGAGTATGATGGAAAGGAAAATTGTGCTCAAGTGCTCGAAGAAGAATGCATTAGAATGTTTGGCACTAAATATTTAAATGATGAGCATGATTGCAATGTTGTTAGTATGAATTCCTTAAATATCCATGATGCTAATGATATGCAAAGCCACAAGCTTGGGGAAGCTATGTTTGATGGAGATGATATTTTTTGTCCCCCAAGTTTTGATGAGCAAAGTTATGATGAAAGCATGCCTCCTATTTATGATGATTACATTGATGAAAGTGGATTTGGAGAGGTCATGACTTTATTTTGTGATGAATCCACTATTTCGGAAGAGGTTCCAATTGATTATGAGAACAAAGTTGCTATCTATGATGATTATTGTGATGACTTGTATGCTATAAAGAATAATGATATCCATGAAACTTGTCATCATGATTTTAACCTTCAATTGGATTATGCCTCACATGATAGTTATTTTGTTGAGTTTGCTCCCACTACTATTCAAGAGAAGAAATTTGCTTATGTGGAGAGTAATAAAATTTATATGCTTGTAGATCATGAAAGGAATGCTTTCGGTGCTGGTTATATTATTGAATTCATTCATGATGCTACTGAAAATTATTATGAGGGAGGAATATATGCTTGTAGGAATTGCAATAATATCAAGTTTGCTTTCTATGTGCTTAAAGTTTTGAAGTTATGCTTGTTTTACCTTCCTATGCAAGTTGATTCTTGCTCCCACAAGTTGTTTGCTCACAAAATCCATATGCATAGGGAGTGGGTTATACTTAAATGTGCTAGTCATATTCTTCAAGATGCTCTCTTTATGTTACAATTCTTATTTTTTTATGTGAGCATCGTTGAAATCATCATGCCTAGCTAGGGGCGTTAAACGATAGCCCTTGTTGGGAGGCAACCCAACATTATTTTTGTTACTTGATTTTTGCTCCTTTTTAGTAATAAATAATTCATCTAGACTCTGTTTAGATGTGGTTTTATGTGTTTAATTAGTGATTGTGCCAAGTAGAACCTTTGGGAAGACTTGGGGGAAGTCTTTATGATCATGCTGTAAAAAACAGAAACTTTAGCACTCACGAGAATTGCTGACATTTTTTATTGGAGAGTGATATTTAGTTAATTATTTTTGCAGATGATTAATAGACAAATTACTCAGGTCCACAAATTTATTTGAGAATTTTATGAGTTCCAGAAGTATACGTTTGATCCAGATTACTACAGACTGTTCTGTTTTTGACAGATTCTGTTTTTGATGTGTTGTTTGCTTATTTTGATGAATCTATGAGTAGTATCGGAGGGTATGAACCATATATAAGTTGGAATACAGTAGATATTACACCAATATGAATTTAGAATGAGTTCACAACAGTACCTAAGTGGTGATTTATTTTCTTATACTAATGGAGCTTACGAGTTTTCTGTTAAGTTTTGTGTTGTGAAGTTTTCAAGTTTTGGGTAAATATTTGATGGACTATGGAATAAGGAGTGGCGAGAACCTAAGCTTGGGGATGCCCAAGGCACCCCAAGGTAATATTCAAGTACAACCAAGAGCCTAAGCTTGGGGATGCCCCGGAAGGCATCCCCTCTTTCGTCTTCGTTCATCGGTAACTTTACTTGGAGCTATATTTTTATTTGCCACATGATATGTGTTTTGCTTGGAGAGTCATTTTATTTTACTTTGCTTTGCTTGGTGTTTGAATAAAATACCAAGATCTGAAATTCTTAAATGTTAGAGAGTCTTCATATAGTTGCATAATCGTTTGACTACTCATTGATTTTCACTTATATCTTTTGGAGTAGTTTGTCATTTGCTCTAGTGCTTCACTTATATCCTTTTAGAGCACGGTGGTGGTTTTATTTTATAGAAATAGATGAACTCTCATTCTTCACTTATATTATTTCGAGAGTATTAAATAGCATGGTAATTTTCTTAAATAATCCTAATATGCTAGGCATCCAGGAATAGTAAAAACTTTCTTATGAGTGTGTTGAATACTAAGAGAAGTTTGATGCTTGATGATTGTTTTGAGATATGGAGGTAATAATATCAAAGTCATGCTAGTTGAGTAGTTGTGAATTTGAGAAATGCTTGTGTTGAAGTTTGCTAGTCCCATAGCATGCACGTATGGTAAACGTTGTGTAACAAATTTGAAACATGAGGTGTTATTTGATTGTCTTCCTTATGAGTGGCGGTCGGGGACGAGCGATGGTCTTTTCCTACGAATCTATCTCCCTAGGAGCATGCGCGTAATGCTTGGTTTTTGATTACTTGTACATTTTTGCAATAAGTATGTGAGTTCTTTATGACAAATGTTGAGTCCTTGGATTATACGCACTCTCACCCTACCATCATTCCTAGCCTCTTTGGTACCGTGCATTGCCCTTTCTCACATTGAGAGTTGGTGCAAACTTCGCCGGTGCATCCAAACCCCGTGATATGATACGCTCTTTCACACATAAACCTCCTTATATCTTCCTCAAAACATCCACCATACCTACCTATTATGGCATTTCCATAGCCATTCCGAGATATATTGCCATGAAACTTTCCACCATTCCGTTCATCATGACACATTCATCATTGTCATATTGCTTAGCATGATCATGTAGTTGACATAGTATTTGTGGAAAAGCCACTGTTCATAATTCTTTCATACATGTCACTCTTGATTCATTGCATATCCCGGTATACCGCTGGAGGCATTCATATAGAGTCATACTTTGTTCTAGTATTGAGTTGTAGTCATTGAGTTGTAAATAAATAGAAGTGTGATGATCATCATTTTCTAGAGCATTGTCCCAAGTGAGGAATAAAAAAAGAGAAAGGCCATAAAAAGAGAAGGCCCAAAAGAGAGAGAGAGAGAGAGAGAGAGAGAGAGAGAGAGAGAGAGAGAGAGAAAGAGAGAAGGGACAATGCTACTATCCTTTGCCACACTTGTGCTTCAAAGTAGCACCATAATCCTCATGATAGAGTCTCTTGTTTTGTCACTTTCATATACTAGTGGGAATTTTTCATTATAGAACTTGGCTTGTATATTCCAATGATGGGCTTCCTCAAGTGCCCTAGGTCTTCGTGAGCAAGCAAGTTGGATGCACACCCACTTAGTTTCTTTTGTTGAGCTTTCATACGTTTATAGCTCTAGTGCATCCGTTGCATGGCAATCCCTACTCCTTGCATTAACATCAATCGATGGGCATCTCCATAGCTCATTGATTAGCCTCGTTGATGTGAGACTTTCTCCTTTTTGTCTTCTCCACATAACCCCCATTATCATATTCTATTCCACCCATAGTGCTATATCCATGGCTCGCGCTCATATATTGCGTGAAAGTTTATAGGTTTGAGATTACTAAAGTATGAAACAATTGCTTGGCTTGTCATCGGGGTTGTGCATGATGAGAGCATTCTTGTGTGACGAAAATGGAGCATGACTAAACTATATGATTTTGTAGGGATGAACTTTCTTTGGCCATGTTATTTTGAGAAGACATAATTGCTTAGTTAGTATGCTTGAAGTATTATTATTTTTATGTCAATATGAACTTTTATCTTGAATCTTTCAGATCTGAATATCCATGCCACAATTAAGAAGAATTACATTGAAATTATGCCAAGTAGCACTCCGCATCAAAAAAATTGTTTTTATCATTTACCTACTCGAGGACGAGCAGGAATTAAGCTTGGGATGCTTGGTACGTCTCCAACGTATCTATAATTTTTGATTGCTCCATGCTATATTATCTACTGTTTTGGATGTTTATGGGCTTTATTATACACTTTTATATCATTTTTGGGACTAACCTATTAACCCAGAGCCCAGTGCCAGTTTCTGTTTTTTTCCTTGTTTTAGAGTATCGCAAAAAAGGAAAATCAAACGGAGTCCAATTGACCTGAAACTTCACGAAACTTATTTTTGGAAGGAAAGCATCCCGGGAGACTTGGAGCCCACGTCAAGGAAGCTTCAAGGAGGCCACGAGGTAGGGGCGCGCCCACCCCCCTAGGTGCGCCCTCCACCCTCGTGGGCCCCTCGTGGCTCCCCTGACGTACTTCTTCCGCCTATATATCTCCATATACCCTAAAACGATCGGGGAGCACAATAGATCGGGAGTTCCGCCGCCAGAAGCCTCCGTAGCCACCGAAAGCCAATCTAGACCCGTTCTGGCACACTACCGGAGGGGGCAATCCCTCTCCGGTGGCCATATTCATCATCCCGGTGCTCTCCATGACGAGGAGGGAGTAGTTCTCCCTCGGGGCTGAGGGTATGTACCAGTAGCTATGTGTTTGATCTCTCTCTCTCTCTCTCGTGTTCTTGAGGTGATACGATCTTGATGTATCGCGAGCTTTGCTATTATAGTTGGATCTTATGATGTTTTCTCCCCCCTCTACTCTCTTATAATGGATTGAGTTTCCCCTTTGAAGTTATCTTATTGGATTGAGTCTTTAAAGATTTGAGAACACTGGATGTATGTCTTGTCGTGCGTATCTGTGGTAACAATGGGATACCACGTGATTCACTTGATGTATGTTTTGGTGATCAACTTGCGGGTTCCGCCCATGAACCTATGCATAGGGGTTGGCACACGTTTTCGTCGTGATTCTCCGGTAGAAACTTTGGGGCACACTTTGAGGTTCTATGTGTTGGTTGAATAGATGAATCTGAGATTGTGTGATGCATATCGTATAATCATACCCACGGATACATGAGGTGACATTGGAGTATCTAGGTGACATTAGGGTTTTGGTTGATTTGTGTCTTAAGGTGTTATTCTAGTACGAACTCTAGGTCTCTTTGTGACACTTATAGGAATAGCCCAACGGATTGATTGGAAAGAATAACTTTGAGGTGGTTTCGTACCCTACCATAATCTCTTCGTTTGTTCTCCGCTATTAGTGACTTTGGAGTGACTCTTTGTTGCATGTTGAGGGATAGTTATGTGATCCAATTATGTTATTATTGTTGAGAGGACTTGCACTAGTGAAAGTATGAACCCTAGGCCTTGTTTCAACGCATTGCAATACCGTTTAAGCTCACTTTTATCATTAGTTACCTTGCTGTTTTTATATTTTCAGATTACAAAAACCTTTATCTACTATCCATATACCACTTGTATCACCATCTCTTCACCGAACTAGTGCACCTATACAATTTACCATTGTATTGGGTGTGTTGGGGACACAAGAGACTCTTTGTTATTTGGTTTCAGGGTTGCTTGAGAGAGACCATCTTCATCCTACGCCTCCTACGGATTTATAAACCTTAGGTCATCCACATGAGGGAAATTTGCTACTGTCCTACAAACCTCTGCACTTGGAGGCCCAACAACGTCTACAAGAAGAAGGTTGTGTAGTAGACATCACCCCCCTTGAGAAGACTTTGCAAAGATCTCATATTGACGTGGGCTAAACGGCGATGCCAAAGCCATCCCACATCAACTTTAGCCATTAGGCGTGTCGCGGTCTTAGAGGGTCACTCCAAAAAGTTAATCACATAGAGACCATTCTCGACATGCCCAACAAAGGCTACTTTAAGAGTCTTGCTCCACAAGAGGGTCACGGTATCAATATCAAAGAAAGTGGCAAAGCCCATGAGTGCTAGTTGACGAACGGAAAGTACATTGTATCCAAGGAACTCAACAAGCATGACCTTCTCGATCGTAAGATCATGATAAATGACAACTTTTCCGAGTCCCAATACCTTAGAGGACGAGGCTTCACCCCACTCGACATTGGTGGGCATGGATGGAATCTTTTGCACGTCCACCACCAAGTCATTGCTTCCAGTCATATGATTAGTAGCTCCACTATCAAGCAACCATGATCCCCCACCGGAAGCAAACACCTACAAGAGATCAATGCTTGGTTTTAGTTACCCATTTTGTAATGGGTCCTTTGATGTTAGTAACAAGGGTCTTAGGAACCAAAATAGACCATTCAATGTACTCATAAGGAGAACCAACAAATTTGGCATAAACATGCCCATCTCTAGCATGACACAATACATAAGAAGGGTTAAAGTCGCCAGCTTTGTTGGGAATGGAAGCGTTGCCCTTCTTGGCATCACTACCCCTCACGGAGTTCTCCTCCTTATCCTTAGTAGCACGCTCTCCCTCCTTTACAAAAGTTTGCTTGAGAGGAGGAGGTCGGTTGGCCTTATCATTATTCTTCTTGTTCTTGGACTTGGGCACGTACCCAATCCCTTCCTTGGCCACAACTCCCTTTTGGTTGGTCGAAAGGTCGCTGAGATTCTTCTCGCCTTGTATGCAAGACACAAGACCTTTCTCAAGTTGCACCTTTAGCTTAGCGTTCTCCTCAACAAGATGCACATGCTCACAACATGGGTTAGTAGCATTTGCATTATCAATTAACATCATAAGAGGAAAAGTAGCTTTCTCCTTGGTTAGCTTTACTTGAAGTTGATCATGAGAATCTTTGAGGCTAGCATGAGCACCCTTCAAGACCTTGTGAGCCTTGTCAAGTAGGCCAAACTCCTCTTTGAGTCTAGCAACATCAACCCCAAGCTTGGCCTTCTCGGAGTATAGCACACGAGAGACAACAAGAGCATGATCAAAATCTTTCTTTAACTTACCGTGATCAACGTTGTGTGACTCCTCAAGAGCCAAACGAAGACCACGCTCTTCCTCAAGAGCATTGGAAAGATCTGAAATCTCATCGGCATGGTCATGAGTCATGACTATGCCCCTCCATCTTGGAGATAGTATCTTCGTGAGCCTCGATCATGTCATTGGCTTCACCAAGTTGTTCCAAGAGAGCAACAAAATGCTTCTTGGATTTACCCTTGAGTTTACCCATAAAGGACTCAAACTCATTTTCCTCCACATTGGATCCCTCATATTCATCAATGAAATCCATCAAGGAAGGATTATTAATGATGGTAGTTTTGATGTTGGGGGTTACCTTGTTGGTGGTCTTAGCCATGAGGCACTTGGCGGTGATGTTCTCATTGGGTGAGTCGAAGAGAGACACTCGTGGAGCTTTTGCAATGGCAATGGAGGCCATGGCAACCAACTCACCATCTTCATCATCATCATAATCCTCATGGTACTCTTCTTGAACCACCAACGCCTTGTGAGGGGTCTTCTTGGTGAAGTTGCTCTTGTTAGGGAAAGACTTGGCTTTGTCCTTTCAGATGAGCTTGCCACCATTGGCTTCCCTCTTCTCATACGGACATTCCACAACGAAATGGCTCACATTGCCACAATTGTAGCAATTCCTCACACGTTGCTTGCTCTTCGTGCCACTTGAGTTGTTCTTGTTGAAGTTTGGCCTTGAGTTCTTCTTGCTCCAAAATTGCCTTGAAGCAAGTGCCATGTGTTCATGATAGGCATACTTTGTATCTTCGGGGTTGCTTTCCTCTTCTTCTTCTTCTTCTTCTTCTTCTTCAACACAAACCTTGGCATTCAATGCAAGGTTGGGCTTCTTTGCCCTTTGAGAGCGAAGCACCGCATTTTCAGCGTACTTGTCCAAGATGTTCATAGCCACAAACTCATCCAACACTTCACTTGAGGTCAACGTGTGGGAGTCGGGTCTTTGACGAATGACGGAGGACATGGCCTTGTGGTAAGGCATCATTGCCTTGAGAAATTTGCGCTTGATCCAATTGTCATCTGTGTCCTTGCTCCCATGATCTCAGAGTGAGACCGCGAGTTTGGTTACTCTTCGATAAAGCTCACGAGGTTCTTCATATTCTTTCATAGCAAACTCATCGGCTTCATCTTGCACTACTTCATAGCTGGAGCGTTGAATTCTTGCGCTTCCTCAGTAGAGAGAGAAAACACAAAGCCATGCATCTTTGGCCAAGGCGAATGGCCGAAGATGAGGTAGATCTTCGGGTGGAATTGCATCTTGGATGATGAAGAGAGCATTCTCATTGAATTGATTATCCGCGGCTTCTAGAGGAGTGAAGTTGCTTGGTCATGTGGATAGAAACCTTCTTCAATGATTCTCCAAAGATTAGTATTCACATGATTTAAATGACGCTTAAAGCGATAAACCCAAGAATCAAAGTCCTCATTTTTCACAATCTTAGGGGGAGGACCGACATGATTCAAATGAGTGGAAGGAATCGGTCCACCATAAACAAGTGGTGGTTCCACATGGGCAAAGATGTCGGTGCCATTTTTACCACTAGAAGGAGGAGCCTTTTCACTACTAGCTTCCCCCTTGTCGGAGTTAGCATCTGTCACCTTGTCAGTGGGATCACCCACTTTCAATGGTGCGGTGGATAGTTTAAGCCCTTCAATGAATTTAGTAAACATGCTTTCAACCTCGGTCGTCATTAAGGTTTTCAATGTCTCCAAGGCTACATTGAATTCCTCATGGGAGACCGAGGTTCCTCCATCACCCATAGACGAGATCGGATTCACACCAGAGTGCTCCTCCACACCGTCTACGGTGTTAACCATACTCTTCGGATGGCAAAGTCCTTAATAAAGAGACGAGGCTCTGATACCAATTGAAAGGATCGATAGGGTTGACTAGAGGGGGGGTGAGTAGGCAACTAACAATTTTTAGCTTTTCTTTACCAAATTAAACTTTGCATCAAAGTAGGTTGTCTAGATGTGCAACTAGGTGAGCAACCTATATGATGCAACAACAACGAACATACAAGCAAGCAAGCGAAATAACACTAATAAGCTTGCACAAGTAAAGGTAAGAGATAACCAAGAGTGGACCCGGTGAAGACGAGGATGTGTTACCGAAGTTCCTTCCTTTTGAGGGGAAGTACGTCTCCGTTAGAGCGGTGTGGAGGCACAATGCTCCCCAATAAGCCACTAGGGCCATCGTATTCTCCTCACGCCCTCACATAATGCGAGATGTCGTGATTCCACTATTGGTGCCCTTGGAGGCGACGACCGGACCTTTACAAACAAGGTTGGGGCAATCTCCACAACTTAATCGGAGGCTCCCAACAACACCACGAAGCTTCACCACAATGGAGTATGGATCCATGGTGACCTCAACCGTCTAGGGTGCTCAAACACCCAAGAGTAACAAGATTCACTAGGGATTGGTGGTGGAATCAAATTTCTCTTGGTGGAAGTGTAGATCGGGATCTTCTCAACCACTCCCGAGCAAATCAACAAGTATGATTGGTTAGGGAGAGAGATCGGGCGAAAATGGAGCTTGGAGCATTAATGGAGCTTATGGGGGAAGAGGTAAGTCAACGAGGAAGAAGGGGGCCCCCTTTTATACTAAAGGACCTCATCCAACCGTTACCCCCAAAACAGCCCCGCAGAGGGCGGTACTACCGCAAGGGGCAGCGGTACTACCGCTGGACCCAGCGGTACTACCGCTCCCCCTTGCGGTACTACCGCCCAGCCTGGGAGGGCTTGAAGATAGAGGAGGGATCGGCCCAGCGCGGTACTGCCACGGTGGTAGGGCGGTACTACCGCTCTCCAGCGGTACTACCGCACCTACTACCGATGTAAGTGCCGCTCAACCCGACACGAGATGCGCCCCCTCGAGTCAAGGCGGTAGTGGCCCGGTACTGCAGCGGTACTGCCACTGAGGACCCTCAAGCGGTACTACCGCTGGGGCCAAAGACTACCCAAACAGCAGGGAATCAAACCTCCAACGACGCGGGAAGGCCCAGAGGGCGTGAAACGGAAGTGTACGTGATGATTCCACCCTAGCCTTACCAAAGCGGACCCCCCTTAATAGTACGGTGACTCCTACGAAACTAGTCCACCAACAAGAAACAAAAGAGCTACACCGTCTTGAAAAACACTCCGAGGCGAAAGAATTCGTCTCGAGCCAAAGGATGAATCTCTGAAATGCTCAAAGCACACGGTTAGTCCGCAAGCATGTTGTCATCAATCACCAAAACTACATCGAGAGAGATATGCCTTAACAACAACTAGAACTAGAACTAGAACTAGAGAATTAGATAAGGCTCCAAAACTGGTGTGTTCAAAATTGTTCAAAGCCTCTAGTATATATAGGTTGAAGGGGGAGGAGGGGGCGCCACAAGGAGGGGAAGGACTCCCCTCCCCTTGCGCTGGCCAAGGGGGAAAGGAGGAGTCCTTCCCCAGGAGCTCCTATTCGCCACATTATGTGGCAAAAAGACCTCCATTCGCACAAGGCGCCCGACTGGGTCAGCCCATTCGTGTTGGAGTGAAGCGGGCTGTTAGGTGAGAAATGCGCAAAAAACATTGCGGTGCACTAACTGGGATTGAAACTACACACCTATTGCTTGTGGATGCATCTGACTAACCAGTCCACCTATTGGGTGTTGGTGACATAATGAGCAGAGCTTACAATAAAGAACTAAATTTAACGATCTAAACTGAACATTACTTAAATATTGCAAACAATGCTTCAAATTTCAAAAACTTTATTGAAGTTACGAATAATTTTAAACAAACAGGAACAATGTTTAAAATTCTCATCATCTTTTGAAACGATGATTTTTCTTCAAATTTCCAAACATTTTGAAAAAACATGAACATTTTATGAATTTGTAAACAAAAGTCAAAAATGAAACATCTTTTGACCTTTTTAAACAATTTATTTAAAAATCAAATATTTTAAAAAAAATCAGATCATTTATAAAAATACGAACATTTTTCAAAATGCCAGAACATGTTTTCAAAATGTGAACACTATTTGAGTTGGTGATTTTTTTAGAAAACGGGGTCAAAATTTTAAATTCAGAAAAAAATAATTAAACTAAGAACAATTGCAAAATCTTGAAGAATTTGAAAAAATGCGAACATTTTTATATTGGTGAACATTAAAATGAAATGGAACTATTTTCTAAACCCTCGAACATTTATTGAAAGCTAAAACATTTTTTCAATTGCTGAACAAAATCTAAAATCGGGAACAACTTTTGAAATTCCAAAATAATGAAACTGAGAAAATTTGAAATCCCGATTTTTATTTCAAAATGTGAACATTTTTTGTATTGGTGAACAAAATATTCCAAATCGGAACATTTTTTGTAAAACTCTAACAACTTTTCAACCTTTGATTTTTTTCTTTTGAAAAATGAAACAATTTTAAAATGTCGAACTAATTTTGGAAACACAAACAATTTTGAATATTTTCAACAATTTGATAAATTTGTACAATTAGAAAAAAATGTAAGAAAAGAAAAAAAGAAACACAAAAACCAAAAAAAGAAACATAAAAAGAAAAAATGGTTCAGGAACTTTCTAGAAGGTACCCAAAAACTGGAAAAACTGGTTGCGAACCATCTGGCAGGTTTCCAGAACCGTAACTGCCCTACTATGTGTAAAGTGGGAGATGGGCCGGCCTAGTTGATAGCGCTCTTGTGCGTTCGGTCGACCCTTTGACGTAGAGAGTGTCAAATAGGGATTTCCTCCTTCTCCCACCCCAATTCGGCCTCGCAAAGGGGGAAAGGGGGCGCCACCCCTATTGGGTGGGCCTAGGTGGCCCAATTCTCCCTCCATCTATTGGCCTTTTAACACCCGTTGGTATTAAGTTAAATATAAGAGGCACCTACTATTATTAGAGCCTTTTATTATTAATTTAATAACACCAGGAACATTTTTCACGTATATATTGTTTATTGGTAATACCCAGCATTGCCCGATAAACTTCGAAACCCTTCCGGTGACCGCAAACGCTTTCGGTTCCTCTTGAGACTTTTTTGAATATTAATGAAACAACTCCACAAATAAATCAACGATACTCTCATCCTACTAAGAATCACCATGTCGTGATTACCTTAACCTTGTGATCCTCTAGGTTCGGTAAATGATAGACATGAACGAAAGATAGCAGAACCGCGGACATCCATATTGATCCCTATGATTATAAGAATGACATTTGAGTGATCTTTTGGTTATCATGTGATGTTCCCTTTGCTTCATGATACTTCACAAAACCCGAGGTGAGATGTGTCGGTGTCCTCTTGAGTCCTACCCATGCTCATTATGCCGGTCTCCTCGTTGCAGATTTTGTTCTTCTTTCTCGTGGACATGTCCCTACAACCCCGTGGCGTAGCCACCTCTGTCTGGCGAGACGGTGATGGATGCCATCACACCGAGAGGTCCCTAAGAATATCTCCCCATCATCAAATGAGTAAATTCCACTTTTGAGCTATCTAGTCCCTTGTTAAAATTTCCAATGAACCTGTAGTTGTGGTTATGATCATGATGTTACAGATGATGTTTGAGCAAGCCCAAAGTTCACCATACAGTAAGAAGTGACTACGATACTCTCATGGGGTAAGGAACTAAAATAGACGCTAACACTCCGTGTTATAAGAATTGACTTGAGGCGATATCATCTCAAAGTATAACAAACAAGTTTGGGTTGATTTAATATGATCGTTCTTCTAACGTCATACTCCCAATGTTGTTTTAGGACTATTGTTACGTTTAACGATATCCTAAGATCCGGAAACATGATCACTAACAAGCAACAACACCTGAGCCAGTCTTAGAGGCGAGACTGGGAATCTTATTTTACCGTTTATCGTTTCACACATGCATATGAGTTTTTCACCGAATCATATATTCCAGGATCATAGCAGTTATAGCATAGAATATAAACTCTTAATTATGAACACGAGACTATAATAATACTATATTATTGCCTCTAGGACATATTTTCAATAGATGTGGAGATTACCAACAAAGGTAAGGAGGGGTGCATGGCGTAAATTATACCAATCACGTGGATGGAAAATGTGTGACCTGGCAGCCCCCCGATCGAGATTTCATTAAGATCAATGTTGACGCAAGTTTTGTGGAGGCCATTAGTGTTGACATTGTGGGAGTGGTTGCGAGGAACCATACTGGTGAAGTCATCATTTCTTCTTAGGACTATATTGAGATTTTCAATAGCGTGGATGGAGCGGAACTGAAAGTGACACTTGCGGGCCTTTATGTTAGTATTGTCCTTCACGAACCCATCATTTTGGAAACCGGTTGCTCTTTTGTGGCGTCTTTTCTTGAAAATTATTATTTGGACAGGTCTCCCTTCATTGATCTTAAGATGGAGGCGCTGAGTATTTTCAAGATGATGATTAATCTCAAGATATCTAAGATTAATAGAAGGTCTAATAAGGTGGCGCACGAGATTGCGAAGTTCAGTTTAGATAATAGGTATGATGATTTGCTTATAAATAGTGTTCCGCCCTACATGGCTAAAGTTGTAAAAATAGATGTTTGTATGAATTTTTTTAATTAATTAATACATGGGAGGGTTTTTTCAATAATAATAATAATCTGTTTTAGGTCACCTAGTTATTGGACTGTTGTTGAAGAGGCAGCTAGAATACAAATTGTATCGCGAAGAACGAGCAATTCATCAGGCGCGTTTCTTAGGCCGTTCTGAGCAGAGCCCGGTGAGGCAGTGGGATCAACATGAGTTCTGCCACACTCACACATCTAGTACCATATCCGGCAAGCTGCACCACATCTCATGTACTCAACTAGAGGCTGGCGTGCCATTCTTTACTCCCGTGATTAAGTCTTATTTCTCTTCTAATTTAATGTGTTCGGTTGTTTCATTTTTCTTTTATCTGTCGGTGTTCGGCTTGGGTCTTATGTATATTCTCATGGTGTTTTTTCTGTTCGTATATCGCACTGAGAAGCTGCTAGAGATGGTATTTGTTTGGAGAGTAGAGTGAAGTTGTTCGGTGCATGGTTGTGGCATCTTTACACATTTTGTCTTTGGTGTCAGTTGGTGGTTCTTGTGTGAGCCCCTTGGTGCTGAAATTGTGGAATCACTCACATGAGTCGGCCCAGGAAGCTCTCACCCACTCAGCTAGGCTTCTTGCTTCACTTGCTTGCTTTTTCCAGCTCGCTCCACTACTATCTTAAAAAATAGCCGTCTGCCATCTTTTTTATTGCAAATATTTTGTTAAATATTTTTTGGTGGATTATAAAGAATACGGAATTTTTAAATTGTTGAAAATAAAAAAAATCCATGCATATTAAAAAAAGAATTTTACAAATGACTATGCATTTCAAAAAAATCAAGAATTATAAAAAAACATAGAAAAATCGTGAAGTTTCAGAATATTAAAGAATTTTAAAGATTTTCACGGAGTTTAAAAGAATCTTGTATCAGAAAATATTGAAAATTAAATAACCATTTGAAAAGGTTTTGAGAATTTTAAAAATATTATTGGATTTCAAAACATTATTAAATTTGAATTAAAATTCGCAATAAAATGATAATGAAAATTTAAAAATTCACAATTTCTAAAATGTTATCAATTTGATAAATTATTGAGGATTTTAAAAAATTTAACAAATTTCATTAATGCTCTTGAATTAAAAGAATAAAAAAATTATTTATAAGTGAGAAGATAAGAAAAAGTAAAAGGTAAAAAATAATAATACACAAGATGCCTTAAGCAAGGACACACTACCTTCCACGCAGCCCCCCGCGAGCCCATAGCCCCCAATGCACCGGGGGCTCCAAATCTAGGGAGCTTAATATCTGAATTGATAAAGTAATAACAAGGACAAGAAAATTTCAGTGAAAAATTGTATGATATAGAACGCATGGCTTAATCATGCCACGATGCATCCGGCCTACCAGAACTACATCGTAGCATATATCGTAAAAAGTTTCAATGGCCCATGGCCTCGAAGCTTGGTAGTTAGCTCGCACGGTCTGCGATATCTTTTTTTTAGGGAAAGCCATCATGGCGGTTTATATTTCATGCGAAAACAGCGATACATCGTTTGTTAATACATCCAGAAGAAAACCTGGGGGCTCCGATTTTCAAACAATGGTTCGAGAAACCTCCGAGTTCCTAGCCAACAAATCAGCCGCCTCATTAGCTTCCCTAGGACAATGAGAAAAAGCTATCGAAATAAAATTGCGAGGCAGAAAAAAACACTCCTCATAAATTGCTGCAGCCGGTCCAAGTGAATTTCCACCACCTTGCATGATTTCGACGACCTCCAAGCAATCAGCCTCGACGCAAATTCTTTTTTTTTTTGAAGATCAAACCAGCTACAACTTAAGTAACAATGGAAGAGCTATTACAGTCCTCTATGAGGATGCTCCTTAAGGAAGGAGGGACATCGCCAAAAATAAAGAGGTCTCCCTGTCTTCTTGCTAGAGCAGCAAGCTCATGTGCCAGTTTATTGCTGGATCTTCTCACGCTACTAAAGGTCACTTCTTTGAAAACATTCATGAAGTGCATCACTTCCATGACTAGGGGGAAAACAGCCGACAGATTACTTGCTCTGTTATTCAGCATTGAGATGACTGAAGCACAGTCTGATTCCACACAAACTGCCCCCATGTAGTATTTGCTTAATACTGAGAGTCTGTGTGCAACAACAGCCATTTCAGCTTCTTCTGGGTCCTTGCATGTCCGCAGTCGCTGCCCACATGCTAATGCAACCACACCCTGGTGTGTTCTGACGATGGTTCCAGCCACAGTGTCGCCAGTATTGGTTAGGAACGCTGCATCAAAGTTTAATTTCCATATGCCTTCCGGTGGCGGTTCCCATTTGCTCCTCTCTGTATGTATGGGCTTCATTGTCGTCCTTGCTGATAGGTCTGCTTCCAATTCCTCACAGGTACTAGTATTTTGGCCGTTCCACAAGCACTGCTCCTGGGGCTTCTTGCCATTTCTAATCTCCGCGCGACGCGCCTCAACAGAGCCAGGTTTCTAAAGGCCGACCAAGTGACCGTCCACCTCGTCTACAGTGGGTTCAGTTCCTATCAGATTCAATTCCTCAGCATATTTGACCAAGAAGCCCGTTGAATGGTTGATCATAGCGTTGCCGTCTGCATGGATGCAATCATCGTGCAGCCACCACGCACGCCACAACAGGAGTAATATTTTCCTCCTTGATTCTGCATCGTAGTTCCCTAGTAGATTCTGGAGCCAGTCAACACCGGTTTTCCTGAAATGATCCTCATCCGGTAAGCACCAGTTCGATCTCATTTTCTCTCGGAGTGCACGGGCCTTTGTGCAATTAATTGTTGCATGGAACTCATCCTCCGGCTCCCTCCCACATATACTACAGATGTTGTCAAGCTCAAGTGTTCTTTTCCACTTATTCTCTTTGGTGGGGAGTGTTTTATTGCCACTCGCCACGCGAAAATCCTGAGCTTTTCCGGTACTTTCGTTTTCCATATGAGGTCCCATATGCTTCTATTCTCCGCATCATGAGACGAGCTTGACGCCAGCGCGTCGCCATGTTGTTTGAGACTTGCACCCAACCTGTATGCGCTTCGGACAGTGAACAAGCCAGACCTTTCTTCATGCCATGCAACACAATCCTCAGCTTCATATCTAGGAATTTTAATCTTACAGATTTCTTCAGCATCATAGGTATGGAACAGTTGGTGGATGAGTGTCTCGCCCCATTCTTTGCTATCTGATTTCATTAGCTGGTTTACCCACCTTAACCTTGATCGTCTCTTAAACTCTGTTACTTTCAGCCCACTTTTCCTTGGGACCCATTGGTCTCTTTGGATCTGAATTTTCTTCCCGTTTCCAACTCTCCATATCAGCCCCTTTTTCAGAAGCTCAAGGCCATGTTCAATGCCCTTCCATGCTTGGGATGCGTCCGAAGCAAAAACAGTATCAAGGAGATCTCCTTTAGGATAATATTTTGACTTAAGGACTCTAGCACAAAGGCTATTTGGGTTCTGAAGCAGGCGCCAACTTTGTCTTGCGAGGAGGGCTTGGTTGAAAATCTGCATATCACGAAAACCAATCCCTCCTGCTCTCTTGGGCTTAATCATACGCTCCCATGACATCCAGTGTACTTTCCTTTGTCCTTCATCTTCCCCCCACCAGAACTCTCTGATGAGACGCTCATATTTGTCACAAAAACCCACTGAGAATTTGAAAAGCCCCATAGTAAAAGTAGGCAGGGCTTGAACTATTGATTTGACATGAACCTCTTTTGCCGCAAAAGACATGTGGCGACCCAACCCATCATTGCATCTCTTTAAGAATCTGTCCATAATAGGTTGGAAATTTGCATCTTTCATCCTTCCCTCTGGAGTTGGGAGTCCCAGGTACTTACTTTCAAACGTAGATGATTCACAGGCAAGGATATCCTTAATTTCCTCCTATAACGCGTTGGGGCAATGCTCACTAAATAATATAGAGCATTTGCTGCTACTCAATAGTTGGCCTGTGCATCTTTGGAACATGTTAAGCGCCCTCTTAACCACCCTGGCTTGGTCACAAGAGGCCTTAAAAAATACCAAGCTATCGTCGGCAAATAACAGATTTGATATTCCAGGCTGTTGCGGGCCACTTTGACAGGTGAAATGCTTCCACCTTGGACCTCCCTGTTGAAGATTGTGGCGAGCCCATCAACGACAAAAATAAACAGATACGGGCTGAGGGGATCACCTTGTCTGAGCCCTCTCGAAGGAAGAAAATGTTCCAAGACTTCTCCATTCAGTTTCGCTGAGTACCGGACAGATTTAACGCATCTCATAATCCGGTTTATCCAACGAGCATGGAAACCCAACTTTTCCAAGGCTCCTTCTAGGAAGTCCCAATCCACTCTGTCATAGGCTTTGGCGAGGTCCAGCTTATACGCACAGTGTGTATTGTGCGGGTTTTTGCTTTGTTGGATCTTATGGAAACACTCGAACGCTATGATGGCATTGTCTATGATTAATCTTCCCGGAACAAACGCGCTCTGGGTTTCTGAGATTAGTCCATCCAACATTGGTCTCAGCCGGTTCACCAAGCATTTAGAGATCACCTTATATATAACATTGCAGAGGCTTATTGGCCGGAAGTCTTTCAAGCTTTGGGGGTTCTTTCCTTTGGGGATGAGTACGATCGACGTATCGTTTATTCCTTCTGGCATGATCCCGTTTTCAAAGAAATTCTGCACAGCTGCCACCACCTCATTCTTCATTATCTCCCAGTTTCGCTGGAAAAACCGGGCCGGGAATCCGTCCGGGCCTGGAGCCTTTAGCGGGCCGATCTGGAAAAGGGCATCGCTTATTTCCTTCTCTGTGAACCCCCTTATCAATTTTTTGTTCATCTCTTCATCCACCGAACGGGGTAACAAATTAATAAGGTCGAAATGAGCCACACCTTCCTCTTTAGTGTACAATTCCCTGAAGAACTTCATGGCAAGGGTGTTGAGCTCCTTCTTCCTTTCTATCCGGACTCCATCAGCATTTCTTAGCCTTTTAATTGTGTTCTTTTTCTGGCACCAGGTAGCTTTTTGGTGGAAATAGCGTGTGTTTTGGTCACCCTCTCTAATCCAGGTGGCTCATGATCTTTGCCTCCACATTACTTCCTCGCATGGCAGCAGTTCATCAAGTTCCTTTGACAACTTTCTTATTTGTTCCTCTTTATTCCTTTGGTCCGACCCCTCTGTCAATACTTTCAGGCGTTGTCTCTTCTTTTTAATGCTCGAGGAAACCGTGCCAAAATCTTTCTTGGACCATGCCGCTAGTGATTTCTGCATTATGTTTAGTTTCAGCGCAACTTCTGGCAGACTACCTACGAATCCCTCTCTGTTCCAAGCTTCTTTGACAGTGGGTTCCAAAGTGCTGACTCTCTCCCACATCATTTCATATCTGAAACTTTTGTGTCTGACTGGAGGGTGTGTATCAGTTAGAGATAGCAGAAGGGGAAAATGGTCGGACCTCGAAGTGGCAATGTGCTGAATATGCGCCTGGGGAAACAGTTCACTCCAAGCCGGAGACGCTACCCCTCTGTCCAGTCATGCTTTTACGTTTTTTATCCCCTTCTGCTTATTGTCATAGGTCCATTCCGACCCTTTAAAACCCAAATCATGTAGGTCACACCATCCCATACAATCTCTGAAGTTACTCATGTTTCTTTCAGATCTTTTTGCTGCAGAGAAGTGTTCCCCTTGCCACATCGTTCCATTGAAGTCGCCCATCATCATCCATGGTTCAGCTGATCTAGGCTTGATTCTTTTCAGTAAATTCCACATATGGTACCTCTCATGTGCCTTTGGTTCTCCATACACAAACGTACCTCTCCACAAGGGGCCGTTAGGCTCATTCTGAATATGAACATCGATATACCGCGGTCCATAAGAGAGCAAGTTTATTTCAATGCTATCGTCCCAAAATAGGGCGATACCGACACCTTTGCCTACCCCATCATGGGTGATACAATTTTCCAGACCTATTCTATCTCTTATTCTTTTCACGCTCTCCTTACACTGTCGCGTCTTTGAGATGAACACAACAGTGGGGCTGTGGGTGCGCACTAGGCACACTAGTTCTCGAACTGTTTTGGGGTGGCCCAAACCCCGACAGTTCCAGCACAACAGTGTCATTCCTCCTGACGGCCGCCCTCCTCGGCGTCCGTCAGTTCCCCGGCGACCCCTTTGTCAGTTGCCTCCTTTCCTCCTGTCCCTCCAGTAACACTCTCTAACTCCTCCTCCTCATCTCCTCTCTGTTTCTTATGCCCTTCACTGCCCTCTTTGCTATTATAGTTTACGGCGTCGCTCAATACAAGATCATGCCCTGCCCCTCTTTTTCCTAACACTGAATCAGACTCTGCTATGGCCTTGCCCCTCTTGCTCAATATGTTGTAGCTCGCCCTGAATCTGATTTTGCCATCCAAGCTCTTGGGACCATTTATCACCTCCGCCGCCACCAGAGTTGGGGTAGAGGCATCGACAGGGGTGGCCTTGTCAGGCGTGGCCTTGTGGGTCACGTCAGGCCCAAAACCAGGAGGGTATGGGGGAGTCGTTGCATCGGTGATGGAGTGGAGGGGAGGGGTTTTGCCGTTGTCGTCCCCCACCACGTCCATGGACCTCTCAGCAAGCGGAGGTGGCGTTGCAGCATCCGTGTTTGCCAGGGTTTTGGTGGGAACAGAGACCCCGGCTCCCAGGGGTTCAGTTGGCATAGACGTGTGCACTTGATCGGCGCCGGCTGGCTTCTTCCCCCCCCCCCCTTTCTGCAGGGGTTCCTCGCTCACCCTGAGCCTGCTCACAGCTGCGATTGCAGCTTGGACCCCTGGGTCCTGCAGAATATTATCTGGTATTTGTTTGAACCTGGGGCACACATCATTCTGGGTCTTCCCTAGTTTCTCCCAGGCGAGCTTGGCTGGGGCTGTCCATGCTTCTCCGTACACCTCCGATCCGAAGTACAGGAAGCGCCTGGCGCTACCGGCGTCTGGCGCCACAAACCCACCTTTGTTCTTGCTCATCTTGAACGGTGATGCTCTCATCGCTGTCGTGTACCGCAGCGTCTTGTCGTCCATCGGGATCCTACAATCTCTCTCCCCGTGTCCTATATGGCCGCAGTACATGCAAAAGCGAGGGGCTCGCTCATACTTAACCTCTAGGTCCATCAGACCATCTACCCCTAGCTCTCTAGCACTGATCTCACGCAGGAGATGTGTGTTTACATCATGTTCAACTCGCATGCGTACAAATTCAGAGAAAATGTTTCCCTCCCTATCAGCATCTACCCTCAAGACCTTGCCTAGCTGTCTTCCAAGCTCCCATCCGATCTCCTCTGTGAGCATGAGCGGTGGGACATCGTAGATGCGAGCCCAAATGGGCATGACAATCACCACCACATCAGCCGCCCTGCCCTGTCCATCAAAGGGGACGATGAGGAAAGAATCCTTGTGGTGTGTCCATGGGACATTCTCCAGGACATGGCGGCGATCCCTGAGGGAGTCCTGGATTAGGGGGTGTCCGGATAGCCGGACTATACCTTCGGCCGGACTCCTAGATTATGAAGATACAAGATTGAAGACTTCGTCCCGTGTCCGGAGGGGACTTTCCTTGGCGTGGAAGGCAAGCTTGGCGATACGGATATGTAGATCTCCTACCATTGTAACTGACTCTGTGTAACCCTAGCCCTCTCCGATGTCTATATAAACTGGAGGGTTTTAGTCCGTAGGACAGACAACAATCATACCATAGGCTAGCTTCTAGGGTTTAGCCTCTCTGATCTCGTGGTAGATCTACTCTTGTACTACCCATATCATCAATATTAATCAAGCAGGATGTAGGGTTTTACCTCCATCAAGAGGGCCCGAACCTGGGTAAAACATCGTGTCCCCTGCCTCCTGTTACCATCCGGCCTAGACGCACAGTTCGGGACCCCCTACCCGAGATCCGCCGGTTTTGACACCGATATTGGTGCTTTCATTGAGAGTTCCTCTGTGTCGTCACTTTTAGGCCCGATGGCTTCTCCGATCATCAACAGCGATGCGATCCAGGGTGAGACTTTTCCCCCCGGACAGATCTTCGTATTCGGCGGCTTTGCACTGCGGGCCAATTCACTTGGTCATCTGGAGCAGATTGAAAGCTACGCCCCTGGCCATCAGGTCAGATTTGGAAGTTTGAACTACACGGCCGACATCCGCGGAGACTTGATCTTCGACGGATTCGAGCCACACCTGAGCGCGCCGCACTGTCACGATGGGCATGATCTAGCTCTGCCGCCGAACAGTGCCCTGGAGGCCGCACCTGTGTCCGCTCCGACCCCTAGCTCGGAGCCGATCACACCAATCGAGGATGGGTGGTTAGACACTGCCTCGGGGGATGCAATCTCTATGGAGATCGAGCCAAACACCAGCCTTATTCTCTGTGAAGCCCATGACTCCAAGGAGCCGGACTCCTCTCCTGACTCCAAGCCCTGCGCGCCCCTACCGATCGAACCCGATTGGGCGCCGATCATGGAGTTCACCGCTGTGGACATCTTTCAGCACTTGCCCTTCGGCGATATTCTGAATTCACTAAAGTCTCTCTTTTTATCAGGAGAGCCCTGGCCGGACTATGGTCAGCAAGGTTGGGATGCGGATGATGAAGAAATTCAAAGCCCACCCACCACCCACTTCGTAGCCACTGTCGATGATTTAACCGACATGCTCAACTTCGACTCCGAAGACATCGACGGTATGGACGCCGATGCAGGAGACCATCAAGAACCAGCGCCTATAGGGCACTGGAAAACCACCTCCTCGTATGATATATACATGGTGGACACCCCAAAAGAAGGCAATGGCGATGGAACAGCGGAGGATGACCCCTCCAAGAAGCAGCCTAAGCGTCAGCGTCAGCGGCGCCGCTCTAAATCCCACCAAAGCAAAAACGGTGATTCCGGCACGGGAGACAATAACACCCCGGACAGTGCCGAAGACAACCACCTCCAGCAAGATTCAGCACAGGAGGATAGAGAAGCCAACCCTCATGAGAGAGCGGCAGACAAAGAGGTCGAGGACGATAATTATATGCCTCCCTCCGAAGATGAGGCAAGCCTCGACGACAACGAATTTGTCGTGCCGGAGGATCCCGTCGAACAAGAGCGTTTCAAACGCAGGCTTATGGCCATGGCGAGCAACCTCAAGAAAAAACAGCAATAGCTTAGAGCTGATCAAGATTTGCTAGCCAATAGATGGACTGAAGTCCTTGCGGCCGAAGAGTATGAACTCGAACGCCCCTCCAAGAGCTACCCAAATCGCAGGTTGCTACCCTAATTAGAGGAGGAAGCACCTAAACCTACATCACCAGCGCATGATGCAGCCAACCGGCCACCCCGTGGCTGCGACAGAGAGGCCTCTCGGCCCTCCACTCAAGCCGCACCCCGGCGCCGCTCAAAAAATACCAAGGCATGGGAAAATGCGCCAGATCTGCGAGGTATATTGGAGGACAAGGCAAGGCAAACAAGATCGATCTACGGATCACGTGGGCGCCCCATGGCACGAGACGGTACTCGTCACGCTGGATACAGTAAATCCGGCCGGGCCGAACACAGTAGACAAAGCTCGTTTGAGCTGCGTCGTGATATAGCCCAATACAGAGGCGCCGCACACCCACTATGCTTCATAGATGAAGTAATGGATCATCAAATCCCCGAGGGTTTCAAAACCGTGAACATCGAATCATACGATGGCACAACAGATCCCGCGGTCTGGATCGAGTACTATCTCCTTCATATCCACATGGCCCGCGGTGATGACCTACACGCCATCAAATACCTCCCACTCAAGCTTAAAGGACCAGCTCGGCATTGGCTTAACAGCTTGCCAGCAGAATTAATTGGTTGTTGGGAGGACCTGGAAGCCGCATTCCTCGACAATTTCCAGGGCACTTATGTGCGACCACCAGACACCGATGACCTAAGCCACATAATTCAGCAACCAGAGGAATCGGCCAGGCAATTCTGGACACGGTTCCTAACCAAGAAAAATCAAATCGTTGACTGTTCGGACGCAGAGGCCCTAGAAGCCTTCAAGCATAACATCCACGACGAGTGGCTTGCACAGCACCTAGGACAGGAAAAGCCGAAATCTATGGCAGCCCTCACGACACTTATGACCCGCTTCTGCGTGGGAGAAGACAGCTGGCTAGCTCGCAGCAATAACATGACCAAGAGCCCTGGTAATTCGGATAACAAGGACAGCAGTGGCAGGTCGCGTCGCAACAAGCAAAAGCGCCGCATTAACGGTGACAATGCTGAGGATACGGCAGTTAATGCCGGATTCAGAGGCTCTAAACCCGGTCAGCGGAAAAAGCCATTCAAAAGAAATACTCCGGGCCTGTCCAGTTTGGACCGAATACTCGACCGCTCATGCCAGATACATGGCACCCCCGAAAAACCAGCCAATCACACCAACAGGGATTGTTGGGTGTTCAAGCAGGCAAGCAAGTTAAATGCCAAAAGCAGAGACAAGGGGCTGCATAGCGATGACGAGGAGGAGCCCCGGCCGCCGAACAACAGTGGACAGAAGGGTTTTCCCCCACAAGTGCGGACGGTGAACATGATATACGCAACCCACGTCCCCAAGAGGGAATGAAAACGTGCACTAAGGGACGTATACAAGATGGAGCCAGTCGCCCCAAAGTTCAACCCATGGTCTTCCTGCCCAATCACTTTTGATCGAAGGGACCACCCCACTAGCATCCGTCATGGAGGATTCACCGCATTGGTTCTAGACCCAATTATTGACAGATTTCACCTCACTAGAGTCCTCATGGACGGCGGCATCAGCCTGAACCTGCTTTACCAGGATACAGTGCGGAAAATGGGCATCCATCCCTCAAGGATTAAACCCACTAAAACGACCTTTGAAAGCGTCATACCAGGTATAGAGGCCAACTGTACAGGTTCAGTTACACCTGAAGTGGTCTTCGGATCTCCGGATAATTTCTGAAGCGAGGAGTTAATCTTCGACATAGTCCCGTTCTGCAGTGGCTATCACGCACTGCTCGGGCGAACCGCATTTGCTAAGTTCAATGCGGTGTCGCACTACGCATACCTCAAGCTCAAGATGCCAGGCCCTCGAGGAGTCATCACGGTCAATGGAAACACCGAACGCTCTCTCCGAACGGAGGAGCATACGGCGGCTATCGCAGCGGAAGTACAAAGCAGCCTCTCAAGGCAATTCTCTAGTCCAGCCATTAAACGTCTGGACACCGTCAAGCGCGCCCGGAGTAACCTACAACAAGACCGCATGGCACGTTCCGAGCAAGCGTTGCAATGCGGCCCCAACCCCAGCCCTCGTGAACTTGCGCAACCAGTGTTGCGCGTACATAACTACGCTCTGGAAATACCATGGGCACAGGGGGAGGGGCACCATCATGGCACGCCCGAATCGCGGCTTAAACCGCACTAGGGGCTGCCGATTTCTGTCAGGACCCCGACTCAATGCCACATCGATCTAGCATGTAGCACCTCATATCACTTTGCGGCCTCACGCATGGTATCCCCACGGGTGTCGCCTTACCTTTGCCCGGGACCGTTTGCGCCTTTTGGCACACGTATATGACAGTGTCGCTAGCATCCATATGATAAGGAGCCCGGACTGACATGGCTAGTCGTAAACCCAAAGTGGCACTAACTTACAGGGACAGGCATCCATGACCCAGCAACGAACGTGTCGGTCATCAGCGAGTGAATCCAGGCTGTAGCACTGGGCTAACAGGACTCCGGTGAACCGGGCTGTAGCGGGCTACAGGACTCCGGTATTCATCGCGTGACATTTCCCCGAAGGGACAGACACAGGATCGAAGAAGGACACATGCCGGCCAGCCTAAGTGTTCCGGAGCAGTAGCAAGCTACCAGGGCTCAGTGGAAGCACTAGGAGACATTTCCCGGTAAGAGAGACTACTAAGGATAAACAACTAGATAGTCAGATCCCACACATAGCAATACACATTACACGTACGCATAACATGCAAGTATGTGCTGTACAACATGGCATCACAGCATAACTCAACAACTCATATAGATAAAGGCTCAGAAGAGCCATCATAGCATTTATTACAAACAGGGGTCACATGACCCAACATTCAGAGCAATCAAGCAACAAGCGGAAGCATTACATGTCTGAGTACAGACATCTATAAATGAAAAAGGCTGAAAGCCTGACTATCTACAACGTCCGATCAAGATCGTAGCTGAGGTACAAGCTACTTGTCGAAGTCCATGAGAACACTAGTAAGACCGAAGTCTCCGCTGCAAAAACATAAATAAAGCAACATGAGTACAAAGGTACTCAGCAAGACTTACATCAGATCCTATCATACATGCATTTGTATCAAGAGGTAATGTGGGGTTTAGTTGCAGCAAGCCAGCTTTGACTCTGTGGCTATCCTGTTCTACGACTACCAGAACTTCTTGAGGTGATATGGCGCACACGAGTCCACTAATCACCACACAATACACTACTATGGATTCATCCCCGTCTCCCTACGAGAAGGCCATCCATAGCACTCACACTTGTCTTGAGCATTTTAGAGTATCCACTTCAAGTTGTCTATGTACCATGTAAGCATCCAAGAAGTCCATAACCGCGGACCCGGCTATTCGAATAGATCATGTTAACCCTGCAGGGGTGTACTTCTTCACACACGCTCTCGCCACTTACCGCCATGTACACGTCATGTATCTCGGCAACCTTCAAGCGGAAGCCTGGCGAGGGTGTCGGCCACGACCTGACTAACCACACAAGACTCTAGCCCAGGTTTATCGCCTATTCGGGTTCCATCCGCAAGGAGATCCGGCCGGGGTGTCGCTCACGGCCCCAAACGATGTGTGCAGGGTTCCCGAGCCCACCATCCGGGTGCCACTCGGTACACCGGGCCACGTGTGCCTAGTCTGTCCCAAGCCCACCCTGCCGGGTGCCACTTGGTAGAAAAATAGCACTACCTACAAACACCAGAAACTAGTTGCGACTCCTGGACAGAGATCAAGTTGGTTAATAAGTCGAGAGGGGCACTTAAGCATTCCAATGTGTGGTAGTAGCTAGTCATTGGACGACATACATAGAACTCAGTGCTTAAGGACGGTTCCAGTGAGACAACCCACCATGTACTCCTACATGGCCTCTCACCGCTACCTTTACCAAATCGTGTTCACACACTTCACTCTCAGCATCAGAACATATCGTAACACTCCAATTCATTCCCAATGAACCAGACCTGACACAACTCTAAGCAATAGCAGGCATAGCATGGTAGGAACACAACATGGCTCAATCAACTCCTACACATGTTAGTGGGTTTCAACTATTTACTGTGGCAATGACAGGTCATGCAGAGGAATGGGTTCAACTACCGCAGCACAAAGTAGCAGATGAATCGTTGTTGTCCTAATGCAATAACTGAGAGCAGGAGCGAGAGAGTAGGATTTTATCGGAATGAACAAGGGGGGTTTGCTTGCCTGGTAGATCAATAGAGGAGGCACTGCTTCACAGACAGGTACTCTGGAACGGCTCCTGAGCAGGACCTATCGAGAAGGAACAGTGCCGACAATCAATACGCAAGCATATGCAACAATATGATGCATGAACATGGCATGAAGATGTGATGTTGTTTGAGCTAATGCAACTAGTATTCATTTGGTTTGAAATCCATTTGAACCCAAAAGCTCAAATGCACTTCCAAAGTAGGCTCTTATATATGCCATAATGTGTTTTCCCATAAACAGCATGTATAAGTTGGTTTGTCATGCATGAAACTAGTACAGATGGAAAGTTGCATTTTTCTGATAATTTTTCATATATAAATTATTTCAATCTGAGCTATGGTTGAATTTCTATGAATTTTTGAAGTTTAAATCATTTTCTGGAATTTCCTGATTTATTTTAATTCCAGAAAATAAATAATTGCGTCGGCACTGAGTAAGCATGACGTCAGCAAGTCAACTGCGGCTGACTGGGTCAAACCTGACGTGTGGGGTCCACACGTCAGTGTCAGGTTAGTTAACAGGGGTTATTTGCTTAATTAAAGGATTAGGGGGTCGGGGCCCACTGTCAGTGTTAGTGGCTAATTAGGTTTAGTTAATATTTAACTAAAATTAGCAGGGCCTGGCCCACTAGTCAGCGACCCTGGGGGGTCAAACCCCAGGTCAAACAAGTCAAACCCGCCGGCGGTTAGTCGCCGGCGAGATCCGCGGCGTACTTGTGCCCCGGGTTTCCTCTGTGGTGCTCCAAATGGCGCGCGGCTAGGCGCGTTGGAGAGCCAGCTCGATGGCGCGTCGGGCGGTGGCCGTGGCTGGGCCTGGGGTGGCCGGAGTCGACGGCGGCGAGCTCGGCTGCGGCTGCCGGAGTTCGGTCGTGCACGAGAGCGCGTTTGGAGCGCGAAACGGGAGAAGCAAAGCACTAGGGATGCTCTACGGGCCTTACGAGCTTGTTGGACTCGCCGGGGTGACCAAATGGTCACCGGAGCTGCGTCGACGGCGAGCTCGGCGGCGGCGAAGGTTCGGCCATGGTGGAGAAAGCTAGAGGCGAGCGGACCAGGGAGAGAGGGGAACGGTGGCGGAGCTCACCGCGGTTGCAGCGGGCGTCGAAGCGGGCTCGGGGACGCACTGGAGACGGCGGGCGGCGATGGGATCCACGGCGGCCGGAGGTGAAGAAGGCGACGACGCGGCTCCAGGGCGTCCGGTGGTGCGCTTGACGGAGAGGTGGGACGACGTGGCGGAGCTCTGACTCGGGAGGGAGAGGGGAGGCGTGGCGGGCAACGGCGAGCGGCGTCGGTGGCGTTCGGTGCGTGAGAGAGAGAGGACAGAGGAGAGGAGAGGGCGAGGGAGAGTGCAGAGAGGTCGGGGTGCTGCGTGGCGTCTCCGGGGCATCCAGACGAGGAGGGGAGAGGGCAGGCAGGCAGAGAGGGAGGTGGCGTGGCGCGGCGGAGCGCCGCGCGTCGGGCACGCGCCCGTCCTCTGTCGGGAGGAAGACGACAGAGGAGGGGCCAGTGGGCTGGGCCGGCGCTGGCTGCTGCTGGGCTGCACAGGGAGGAGCCCAGGTAGTTTCCTCTTTTGTTTTCTTTTCTAATTTTTCTGACATATGTTTTGATTAATAATAATACTAAATCATTTTATTACCTTATGCCAATTTTTGCAGGAGCTAACTATATTATTCCAGAGCTCCTCAACAAATGGCATAATTTTTGGACATATTTATATAATATAACATATATATCCAATGCAAATAATTATCGGATTAATTCCAAATGCCAAAATAAATATCCATGAGCTCCTAAAAATATTTGGTTTGAATTTTACCTCTGTCCAATATTTTCAGAGAGCAACATGAACATTTTCTTGGACCTTTTTGGAGCAATTTTTATTTGGTCATTTTCAGAGATGATTCTGAGGGTTTCACAAATCCTCATTTCAAATTAAATGGAATTTAAACATGATGCACAAATGACTAGCTAGTCTAGGTCATACCAGAACTAGGGATGTGACAACTCGCCCCCACTTGAAAGAATCTCGTCCCGAGATTCAGGGGTCGACGGAAAGAAAGCGGGGTACTCCAGTCGAAGACGATCTTCTCGCTCCCAAGTAGCTTCTCTCTCGGAATGATGAGACCACTGAACTTTGAGAAACTTGATGTTCTGACGTCGAGTGACACGCTCTGCTTGATCAAGAATGCGAACCGGGTACTCTCGGTATGTGAGGTTATCTTGGAGATCAAGCGTTTCGTGGTCCACTCCGCGGATGGGATCCGAGAAGCAACGCCTGAGTTGAGAGACGTGGAAGACATCATGAACTCGAGAAAGATGTGGGGGTAGTTCCAACTGGTAGGCAACCTCTCCTCGTTTAGCGAGAATGCGAAAAGGACCAATGTAACGAGGAGCCAACTTGCCCTTGATACCGAAACGATGGGTACCCTTCAAGGGAGTAACCCGAAGGTAAGCCTTGTCGCCAACTTCATAAGTCATATCCTTATGATGACGATCATACTGACTCTTTTGACGAGACTGGGCTGTTTTCAAATTCTCACGAATGATGCGAACTTGCTCTTCTGCCTCCTGGATCATGTCCGGTCCAAAGAATTGTCTTTCACCGGTTTCTGACCAGTTCAAAGGTGTTCGACATCTTCGTCCATAGAGAACCTCAAAAGGAGCTTTCTTGAGGCTGGATTGATAGCTATTGTTATAAGCAAACTCGGCAAAAGGAAGACATTTCTCCCAATCCATACCGAATGAGATAACGCAAGCTCTAAGCATGTCTTCGAGAATTTGGTTGACCCGTTCCACCTGACCACTCGACTGAGGGTGGAAAGCGGTACTGAAGGAAAGATGGGTTCCCATGGCAGTTTGGAAACTCTCCCAGAAATGAGAAGTGAAAAGACTGCCACGGTCTGAATTGATCTCTAGTGGAACACCATGAAGTGACACTATTCGAGAAATGTATAAGTCAGCGAGCTGACTAGCAGTGATACTCTCTCGAACAGGTAGGAAGTGAGCCACTTTGGAAAGACGATCAATGACTACGAAGATAGCATTATTCCCTCTCTTGGTCCTGGGAAAGCCGGTGATGAAGTCCATACCAACTTTATCCCATTTCCATTCAGGAATAGCTAAAGGCTGAAGGGTGCCAGCAGGTCTTTGATGCTCTGCCTTAACACGACGACAAACGTCACATTTAGCAATGAACTCAGCGATTTCTCTCTTCATCCTAGTCCACCAGAACCTCTGGCGTAGGTCCTGATACATCTTAGTACTACCGGGATGAATCGTGAGAGGAGATTCATGCGCCTCCTTAAGAATCAATTGTCGAAGATGTTGATTCTTGGGAACCACCAAGCGATTCTCAAAGAAAACAACACCTCGATCATCCATAGAGAAACATCCACCAACTCCCTTCTTAATGTTTCTCTTAATGCGGATAACACCCTATCAACTTCTGGTCAGAGATGATCTGATCCTCAAGGGTAGGTTTCGCCACCAAGGTAGAAAGGAATCCATGAGGAGCCATGTGAAGGTTAAGCTTACAGAATTCCTCATGGAGAAGTGGTTGGCCTTGCTGCAACATGAGATTGTTGCAATAGGATTTACGGCTTAGAGCATCAGCCATGACATTGGCTTTGCCTGGGGTGTAGGTAATCCCTAGATCATAATCTGTGATCAACTCCAACCAACGTCTTTGCCTAAGGTTCAGATCCGGTTGGGTGAAGATATACTTGAGACTCTGGTGATCGGTGTAGATCTCGCAACGTTTACCAAGGAGGTAATGTCGCCAGGTCTTGAGTGCATAGACTACGGCTGCAAGCTCTAGATCATGTGTAGGATAATTATCCTCATGTGGATGCAACTGTCGAGATGCATAGGCAATCACATGACGATCCTGCATAAGAATGCAACCTAGTCCCTGTCGTGAGGCGTCACAATAGATAACAAAGTCCTTTGTGAAATCCGGTGGCACAAGTATGGGAGCAGAAGTCAGGCGTCTTTTCAGTTCCTGAAAACTGTACTCACACTGTGGGGACCACTCAAACTTTTTATCTTCTTGAGAAGTTCCGTGAGGGGTTTGGCTACTTTGGAGAAGTTTTCAACAAAGCGGCGACAATAGCTGGCTAGACCAAGGAAACTCCTAACTTGTTTAACGGTTTCAGGTGGAGTCCAATCGAGAACAGCCTGAACTCTCTCGGGATTGACAGCAATGCCCTTACCAGAGATTACGTGGCCTAGGTAGGTCACTTCTGGCAACCAAAATTCACACTTGGAGAACTTGGCATAAAGGCGGTGCTCTCTGAGTTTTTCTAACACAAGTCTAAGATGTTCGGCATGCTCTTCCTCGTTCTTCGAGTAAATAAGAATATCATCGAGGTAAACCACGACGAACTTATCTAAGTACTCCATGAAGATCGAGTTCATCAAGCGGGAGAATGTGGCTGGAGCGTTGGTTAGACCAAAGGACATGACGGTGTACTCGTACTGACCATAACGAGTGACAAAGGCTGTCTTGGGAATGTCCCCGTTTCTGATCTTGATTTGGTGGTAGCCTAACCTTAAATCCATCTTGGAGAAGACTGAGGATCCAGCGAGCTGATCATACAGGTCGTTGATCCTGGGGAGCGGATATTTGTTCTTTATCGTGACCAAATTAACGGGACGATAATCTACAACCATCCGGTCCGTACCATCCTTCTTCTTGACGAAGAGGACGGGGCAAGCCCAAGGAGAAGAACTAGGACGGATGAAACCCTTTTGCAAGGACTCATCAAGTTGTTTCTTAAGCTCGGCTAGTTCTAAGGGTGCCATCTTGTAAGGTCTCCTAGAGATTGGAGCTGTTCCTGGGATAAGATCTATGACGAACTCTACATCTCTGTCAGGTGGAACACCTGGCAGTTCCTCTGGAAAGACATCCGGAAAGTCACGGACTACCGGGATATCTTCAAGGTCTGGAAGAGGGCTGGCATTAAGAGAATAGAGCTGACGCTTTGCAACTCTAGTGGAGACAGTGACTATCTTGCCAGATGGGTGTGTAAGCTGAACAGATCTGTGTAACAATCAATCTTGGCATGATGAGCTGTCATCCAGTCCATACCCAAGATGATGTTAATATCTGAGGACTTGAGGGCTACAAGTGATGCAAGGAATACAAGTCTGTCAACAAGGATTTCATTACCATGGCTAATTCTGGTGGTTGCCATCTAGACCCTGGGGTTTGGATTTCAAGCGGAGTTGGCATATCACAAAATGACATGTCGTGCAAACGAGCATAGCCTTCAGAAATGAAGGAGTGAGATGCTCCAGTATCGAATAGAACTGATGCTGGGTGACAATTGACAAGGAGTGTACCAAGAACGACATCCGGATCATCATGAGCGTCTTTAGCTGAGACGTGATGCACACGTCCACGTTCAGTGGGGCTGACTTGACACTGATCATCTTGCGTGATGGCTTAACACAGCCAACAGTCTTCTCGGGCTGGGGTGGAGCATAACTAGTCTGAGAGCAGTCACGTGCATAGTGTCCTGGCTTCCCGCATGTGAAGCAAGTCCCTGAGGTTGGACGTGGACCCGCACTGACAAGCGGTCTACCAGTAGGCCTGGGTGGAACATATGACTGAGCTGGGGGAGGCACCACATGGGATGGCCTCGGTGCATAACCGGAAGGAAGAGCGGAGTTTGGAACCCAAATCCGGCGCTTCTGGGAACTAGAGCCGGAGGAAGATCCCAAATCACGGGTGTGCTTACGAGACTCCTCGTAAGTGAGCTGAGCTGTCTCTGCATTGATGGCCTTGTTCACAAGGGCTTGGAATGTATCACAATGATGCAGGTGGAGATCACGACGCAACTTGGGGTTGAGACCCTTCCGGAACCTAGCCTGCTTCTTGGCGTCCGTGGACACTTCTTCTGTGGCATAGCGAGCGAGGTTCTCAAACTCTCTACTATAAGCATCAACAGCCATCTTACTCTGGGTGAAACTACAGAACTCTTCTCTCTTGCGATCGATGAGGGCTTCAGGAATGTGATGCTCGCGAAAAGCCTCAGTGAAATCTCTCCAGGTAGGAATCTGGCCAGCTGGAAGCATAGCCTCATAGTTCTGCCACCAAAGACTAGCAGGACCTTCCAGGTGGTATGTGGCATAGGTGACCTTGTCATCTTCAGCTACGCTCGCGGAACGCAGCTTATGAGTGATGCTACGGAGCCAGTCATCTGCATCGAGTGGCTCGATGGAATGATGAAAGGTAGGTGGGTGCAAGCGAATGAAGTCATGAATGGTCGCAGACTTATTGGACTGATGTGCGGTGTTCTCCTCGATACGTGCCAACAAACGGTTAGACTCACGCTTGTTCCTCTCCATTTCTAACATGAACTCTGTCAACGAAGGCGGGTCGGGAGGATCCTCATCCCTACCATCTCCATGGTTCTGGCTACGAACAATAGAACTTGATGACATCCTGAGAAACGAAACCAGGGACGGAGTCAGCATCAACTATAGACTGTAGAATGTAGGACAAGGAATTAGTATCTCTCGAACTCCTAGGGAAATTCCGGCAGCATAACGGCAGTAAAATGCTCAGAATGAGACATCCTACTAAAAATGGGGTGGTAACATACTCATCAGCATTACTCAAGGTTCTGAGATCATACTAAACAGACTACACCGGAAATACTCAAAACTGGGGTATGACTCTGATCAACCAATCCTATGGGACTACGGAGTAGTAACACGTGATCCTGATAGACGGAAGAGAAAGCCTAGTTCCTTAACCCCGTAGGAAAGATAGGATGACTCAGATCAGAAGGCCATGAGGTAAAGGAGTAAAAGAGCCTTACGTTCCTTCCCACAATCAATTCCCTTACATAACTAAAGAATTTCTAGACTCAACTTCGACCAGTTTGGCTTGGTAATCCTACAGGCAGTCAGGCTCTGATACCAAGGCTGTCAGGACCCCGACTCAATGCCACATCGATCTAGCATGTAACACCTCATATCACTTTGCGGCCTCACGCACGGTATCCCCACGGGTGTCGCCTTACCTTTGCCCGGGACCGTTTGCGCCTTTTGGCACACGTATATGACAGTGTCGCTAGCATCCATATGATAAGGAGCCCGGGCTGACATGGCTAGTCGTAAACCCAAAGTGGCACTAACTTACAGGGACAGGCATCCATGACCCAGCATCGAACGTGTCGGTCATCAGCGAGTGAATCCAGGCTGTAGCACTGGGCTAACAGGACTCCGGTGAACCGGGCTGTAGCGGGCTAACAGGACTCCGGTATTCATCGCGTGACATTTCCCCGAAGGGACAGACACAGGAACGAAGAAGGACACATGCCGGCCAGCCTAAGTGTTCCGGAGCAGTAGCAAGCTACCAGGGCTCAGTGGAAGCACTAGGAGACATTTCCCGGTAAGAGAGGCTACTAAGGATAAACAACTAGATAGTCAGATCCCACACATAGCAATACACATTACACGTACGCATAACATGCAAGTATGTGCTGTACAACATGGCATCACAGCATAACTCAACAACTCATATAGATAAGGCTCAGAAGAGCCATCATAGCATTTATTACAAACAGGGGTCACATGACCCAACATTCAGAGCAATCAAGCAACAAGCGGAAGCATTACATGTCTGAGTACAGACATCTATAAATGAAAAAGGCTGAAAGCCTGACTATCTACAACGTCCGATCAAGATCGTAGCTGAGGTACAAGCTACTTGTCGAAGTCCACGAGAACACTAGTAAGACCGAAGTCTCCGCTGCAAAAACATAAATAAAGCAACATGAGTACAAAGGTACTCAGCAAGACTTACATCAGATCCTATCATACATGCATTGTATCAAGAGGTAATGTGGGGTTTAGTTGCAGCAAGCCAGCTTTGACTCTGTGGCTATCCTGTTCTACGACTACCAGAACTTCTTGAGGTGATATGGCGCACACGAGTCCACTAATCACCACACAATACACTACTATGGATTCATCCCCGTCTCCCTACGAGAAGGCCATCCATAGCACTCACACTTGTCTTGAGCATTTTAGAGTATCCACTTCAAGTTGTCTATGTACCATGTAAGCATCCAAGAAGTCCATAACCGCGGACCCGGCTATTCGAATAGATCATGTTAACCCTGCAGGGGTGTACTTCTTCACACACGCTCTCGCCACTTACCGCCATGTACACGTCATGTATCTCGGCAACCTTCAAGCGGAAGCCTGGCGAGGGTGTCGGCCACGACCTGACTAACCACACAAGACTCTAGTCCAGGTTTATCGCCTATTCGGGTTCCATCCGCAAGGAGATCCGGCCGGGGTGTCGCTCACGGCCCCAAACGATGTGTGCAGGGTTCCCGAGCCCACCATCCGGGTGCCACTCGGTACACCGGCCACGTGTGCCTAGTCTGTCCCAAGCCCACCCTGCCGGGTGCCACTTGGTAGAAAAATAGCACTACCTACAAACACCAGAAACTAGTTGCGACTCCTGGACAGAGATCAAGTTGGTTAATAAGTCGAGAGGGCACTTAAGCCGATCCCAATGTGTGGTAGTATCGAGTCATTGGACAACATACATAGAACTCAGTGCTTAAGGACGGTTCCAGTGAGACAACCCACCATGTACTCCTACATGGCCTCTCACCGCTACCTTTACCAAATCGTGTTCACACACTTCACTCTCAGCATCAGAACATATCGTAACACTCCAATTCATTCCCAATGAATCAGACCTGACACAACTCTAAGCAATAGCAGGCATAGCATGGTAGGAACACAACATGGCTCAATCAACTCCTACACATGCTAGTGGGTTTCAACTATTTACTGTGGCAATGACAGGTCATGCAGAGGAATGGGTTCAACTACCGCAGCACAAAGTAGCAGATGAATCGTTGTTGTCCTAATGCAATAACTGAGAGCAGGAGCGAGAGAGTAGGATTGTATCGGAATGAACAAGGGGGTTTGCTTGCCTGGTAAATCAACAAGGGAGGCACTGCTTCACAGACAGGTACTCTGGAACGTCTCCGGAGCAGGACCTATCGAGAAGGAACGGTGCCGGCAATCAATACACAAACATATGCAACAATATGATGCATGAACATGGCATGAAGATGTGATGTTGTTTGAGCTAATGCAACTAGTAATCATTTGGTGCGAAGTCCATTTGAACCATAAGCTCAAATGCATCTCCAAAGTAAGCTCTTATATATGCCATAATGTGTTTTCACCTATACAGCAAGTATAAGTTGGTTTGTCATGCATGAAACTAGTACAGATGGAAAGATTGCATTTTTCTGATAATTTTTCATATATAAATTATTTCAATCTGAGCTACGGTTGAATTTCTATGAATTTTTGAAGTTTAAATCAATTTCTGGAATTTCCTGATTTATTTTAATTCTAGAAAATATATATTGCGTCAGCATGACGTCAGCACGACGTCAGCAGTCAACTGTGGCTGATGGGGTCAAACCTGACGTGTGGGGTCCACACGTTAGTGTCAGGGGGTTAAACAGGGTTAGTTTAATCCTAATTAAAGGATTAGTGGCGCTGGGGCCCACTGGTCAGTGTTAGTGGCTAATTAGGTTTAGTTAATATTTAACTAAAATTAGCAGGGCCTGGCCCCACTAGTCAGCGACCCTGGGGGGTCAAACCCCAGGTCAAACAAGTCAAACCCGCCGGCGGTTAGTCGCCGGCGAGATCCGCGGTGTACTTGTGCCCCGGGTTTCCTCTGTGGTGCTCCAAATGGCGCGCGGCTAGGCGCGTTGGAGAGCCAGCTCGATGGCGCGTCGGGCGGTGGCCGTGGCTGGGCCTGGGGTGGCCGGAGTCGAAGGAGCGAGCTCGGCTGCGGCTGCCGGAGTTCGGTCGTGCACGAGAGCGCGTTTGGAGCGCGAAAACGGGAGAAGCAAAGCACTAGGGATGCTCTACGTGGCCCTACGAGCTTGTTGGACTCGCCGAGGTGACCAAATGGTCACCGGAGCTGCGTCGACGGCGAGCTCGGCGGCGGCGAAGGTCCGGCCATGGTGGAGACGACAGCTAGAGGGCGAGCGCGACCAGGGGAGAGAGGGGAACGGTGGCGGAGCTCACCGCGGTTGCAGCGGGCGTCGAAGCGGGCTCGGGGACGCACTCGAGACGGCGGGGCGGCGATGGGGATCCACGGCGGCCGGAGGTGAAGAAGGCGACGGCGACGGCTCCACGGGGCGTCCGGTGAGGCACGGCTTGACGGAGAGGTGGTGGACGACGTGGCGGAGCTACCGGACTCGAAGAGAGGGAGAGGGAGAGGTGGTGGCCGCGGCAACGGCGAGCGGTGGCGTCGGTGGCGTTTGGCCGTGAGAGAGAGAGTGACAGAGGAGAGGACGAGGGCGAGGGAGAGTGCGAGAGAGGTCGGGGTAGCTGCGTGGCGTCTCCGGGGCATCCAGACGAGGAGGGGAGAGGGCAGGCAGGCAGAGAGGGAGGTGGTGTGGCGCGGCGGAGCGCACGCGCGTCGGGCACGCGCCCGTCCTCCTGTCGGGGAGGAAGACGACAGAGGAGGGGGCCAGGTGGGCTGGGCCGGCGCTGGCTGCTGCTGGGCTGCACAGGGAGGAGGCCCAGGTAAGTTTCTCCTCTTTTTGTCTCTTTTCTAATATTCTGACATATGTTTTGATTTAGTAATAATACTAAATCAATTTATTTCCTTATGCCCATTTTTGTAGGAACTAGTGGCATTATTCCAGAGCTCCCCAACATGTGGCATAATTTTTGGACATATATTAATATATATAACTAATATATTTCCAATGCAAATATTTATGCATTAATTCCAAATGCCCAAAATAAATACTTATGAGCTCTTAAAAATATTGGTTTGATTTTTATCTCTGTCCAATATTTTCAGAGAGCAACAGGAGCATTTTCTTGGACCTTTTTGGAGCAATTTTTATTTGGGTCATTTTCAGAGATGATTCTGAGGGTTTCACAAATCCTCATTTTAAAATTAAAATGGAATTTAAAAATGATGCACAACTGACTAGCTAGTCTAGGTCATACCAGACTAGGGATGTGACAATTTCTCAATTTTTTCTTATTTTCAGGACTCCATTCTTCGGAAGGCTTGTCCGGCAGTACAATTGCCGCACAAACGATACAACCAGGGAAGCAGAAAGCTACGCCGCACTATGGAACTCTAAGGTGGTCTCTATAACGAGCAGTATACCTGTTTCACATACCATTCCGCGGCTCACCCCTGGAAAGGACACGTTAAATAGTCCTATTTTTTGCTTATCGAACTATTTGTATCGTTCTGCTTTGATCACAGCTTTTTTTAATAAACAATGCATAACTTCTGTCTATTATTGCATTACTCTTTTTTACGAATATATATTCATTAATGACATGTTGCACCCGTACACTTTGGTACGGCCAATACGCCAGGGGCTTAAGTACCTCACAATACGGTGTGAGAAGTCCGAACACTTTCACAAGTGCGGCACCCCGAACTTATAGCATTATATGCATCGGCTCCGAATCATGTCTTGGGTCAATAGTTGGGTTTGCCCGGCTCCTATGTTTTGGTACCTTACGTTCCGTTATATCGGCTAAGGTAGCACTAGGAGAACTACTGCGATTGTGCCCCAGTTGAGCTGGGCTAAGCACCTCAGTAGAGAAAGCTAAAACTGACTGTCATGATGAGGCGAGAGCTGGTCGCTGTTCGAGAGGTTTTCGAGTCCCTAAAGACTTATGCCGCTTAGAGCGAGGAGTCGGCTTTGTCCGGCCTAGGCGTGGATAGCGCCCCGAACTCGGTCTTCCGAACACTAGGGGCTTCGCCAAAATTTAAAATTATAGAATTCTATGGCTAAGTGAGAGTGTTCAAACATTATAGTCCGATTGCCTTGTTCGTTGTGTTGAGCGCCTCCCTCGAAGGACCCAAGAATGGGAAAAGAGCGCTCATGTTTATCCCGAACACCCCAGCACTCGTGGCATGGGGGCAGAAGCCGACGACTCGCCATCTCTCAAATTTGATAAACAGCCGCACATAAGGTAATATTTTAAATTCAAAAGCGTTGCTTAGCGCATATGAACAAGTTTTCAGCGTACAGGATCACAAATGCGAGTTTACTCAAAAATTACATCTTTGGAGCATTCATCCGCTATAAGGCGGGCACCCTTCAGGACGCCCTCATCATACGCTTCCGGGATGCGATGCTCCTTCCCGGCGGCGACCCGTCCTTCACCAGCTTCTCCGCATCCATCTTGCCCCAGTGCACTTTAGCACGGGCAAGCGCCCTACGGGCACCTTCGATGCAGACAGAGCGCTTGATTGCTTCAAGCCGTGGACAGGCATCCACCAGCCGCCTCACCAGCCCGAAGTAGCTCCCAGGCAGAGCCTCTCCAGGCCAAAGCCGAACTACGAGGCCCTTTATGGCCTGTTCGGCCACCTTGTGGAGCTCGACCATTTGCTTCAGCTGCTCGCTCAAAGGCACTAGGTGTTCGGCCTCAGCATACTAAGATCAGAACACCTTCTCCGTCGAGCTCCCCTCCTCGGCTCGGTAGTAGGCGGCGGCATCAGACGCACTGTGGGGCAAATCTGCGAATGCTCCTAGAGAGCTCCGGACTCGGGTAAGTAACAAGTAATTCACTTTCACGTGCTTGCTTTGCATAATGAATGCCTTACCCGCCGCTATCTTCTTCATCGCTCCAATTTCCTGGAGGGCTTTCTGGGCTTCGGCCTTGGCAGACGCGCTTTTGAGGGCTGCCGCAAGCTCGGACGCTTGCGTCTTTGAGTCAAGCTCCAAACTCTCGTGTTTTTTCACGAGAGCCTGGAGATCTTTCTGCACCTCCTCCACCCGCGCCTCCTGCTTCCCTCTCTCTGTGCGCTCCGCGGCCGCTCTGTTTTCGGCCTTGGACAGCGCTTGCTTAAGGGTTGCCACCTCGGTCGTGGCCCCTATAATAGCACGTCGATCCTGTCATTTTTTGCAACCACATCTTCTCTATATACTTGCGCAAGGTATTACTTACCTTCCTTCTCCTCGAGTTGCCTCTTGGCATGGCCGAGCTCGTTCTCGGACCACGCGAGGTTTTGCTTCAGCGTATCCACCTCCGCAGTCAGTGCGGTGGAGGCCAGCAGCAAAGCCTGTATACGCATATTGACTTGATTATGTTAGACTCCTGCGAATGTTATTAGATTCTCTATTCGGCTTTTCTTTCCGAACGCCGAATAGAGCATCAGGGGCTACTGTCTATGCGGTAATATTTTTATTCTTTACTTACCTTAAAGCCTGTTAGAAGGCTGGCACAAGCTTCAGTCAGTCCGCTCTTGGCGGACTAAACCTTCTCGATCACCGCACTCATAATAGTGCGGTGCTCCTCGCTGATGGAGGCGCCTTTAAGCACCTCCAGCAAATTGTCCGGTGCCTCCGGTTGGACGGAGGTCACCGGCTCGGTAGGCTTGTCCCTCTTGGAAGGAGGCTGCCTACCGGAGTCCGGAACCGTTGAAGGTTCCGGCGCGATGCCCTTGGGGGTTCTATCCCCTTTACGCCTGGAGTCCGGGAGGTTGCCTTGCGGCGCCTCCAGGACCACCTCCTCCTGGCTTGGAACCTGTTGGGACGCCACCTCGGCGTCGTCCGTAGGGTAGGGGGAGGAAGCCGTCAGAAGCGAATTCACATCCGACGAATCCAGGGAGCCGCTCAACGACTCGTCGAGCCCGGCCTTGGGCGGACTGCATAGTCATATTCGGCGTAAGGAGGAGCTGTGCAAGAAAGGAACACTATGAATTGCTCTGGTGTCCGAATACTTACGATCTCGCCAGGGGCTTGGCCATGTGCGGCCACTCCTCTTCGCCGTCGTCGGTGTTGGTGGAGCCGTCCGGAGGAAGGGTTTTCCCCTTCTTGGACCCTTCAGCCTCCCCAGTTGGGGCGGCCTTCCTTTTCTTCTCTCCCCCCGCTGGAGGGCGAGAGGTCTCTTCTTCCTCCTCCTCGTCTTCACGAGAGGAGTGCGTCTTGGAGTCGTCGGATGATGAATCCGACACCCCCAGGCGCCGGGCACTCTTTCGAGTCCCCGTGGCCTTCTTCTTGGCCTTCTTCTCCGGCACCACGTAGGATGCCGGAACCAGCAGCTTCGCTAAGCGAGCGTCCGCTGGGCCTTCGGGCAAAGGAGCCGGACAGTTGATCTGTCCGGACATCTTCTGCCAATCCTGTTAAAGGTAAGGGAGCTTAGATCCCGCATGGAGTCAAACTATGAAAAACTAATACCCTGTAAAAGGTAAAAACAGCTTACCGCACGAGCGCGACGCTGCGTGCTGAATCCGCGATCCTCGGTAGCGGATGCGGGGGCCTCGGCGCCCTTGAAAAGCACCTTCCAGGCATCTTCGTACGTTGTGTCGAAGAGCCTGCTCAGAGTTCGTTGCTGCGCCGGGTCGAACTCCCACAGGTCGAACTCCCACAGGTTGAAAGCCCGTTGTTGACACGGGAGGATCCGACGGATGAGCATAACCTGGACTACGTTGACAAGTTTGAGCTTCTTGTCCACCAGGGTTTGGACGCATGTTTGGAGTCCGGTCAGCTCTCCTTCTTTACCCCAGGACAGGCCCGTCTCTTTCCAGAAGGTGAGCCGCGTAGGGGGTCCGAATCGAAACTCGGGGGCTGCGACCCATTCAGGGTCGAGCCATAGGACGTTGGGTATCTTGCCCACCATGGCACCACCGCACTCCGCCTGGGTGCCACGCACCACCTTCGACTTGACATTGAAAGTCTTGAGCCATAGGCCGAAATGGGGGCGGATGCAGAAGAAAGCCTCGCACATGACAATAAATTAAGGACAAAGTTTGGGGCCAGATCGTGGAAATCCAGGCCATAGTAGAACATGAGCCCCCGGACAAATGGGTGGAGAGGGAAGCCCGGTCCGCGGAGGAAATGGGGAAGGAACACCACCCTCTCATGGGGCCTAGGGGTGGGCATGAGCTGCCCCTCTTCGGGAAGCCGGTGCGCAATGTCGTTAGACAAGTATCCGGCCTTCCTCAGTTTTTTGATGTGTCCCTCCGTGACGGAGGAGACCATCCACTTGCCTCCCGCTCCGGACATGGTTGGAGAAGGTTGAGGTGGGGTGTGCGGACTTGGGCGCTGGAGCTCGAGTGCGCGGAAATGGATAGGCAAAGAAGGAAGAAGGCGTGGATGAAAAGATGGATTCTTATCCCCTTATATGGGTGGACGCGACTATGCGTCCCCACCAGTCTAGTAAAACTCGCTTATCTCCCAAGCGTCGTAATCAATGGCGCGGTTGGGTTACCCACGCCGTATTGATGAGAATCCCGGAATGAGGGAACACGATCTCTGCTTTGACAAGACGTGCCAAGGAAACCGCATCGCTAAACGCGCTGAGATGGAACGGTAAAACGATTCGAATAAAGACTTGGTCGTGGTGTGATGTCACGCTACGGAATACGTCAGCAGATTAGATTTGTGTAATATTATTCTCTCTATGGCAATATGTGGAAACTTATTTTGCAGAGCCGGACACTACCTTTGTGTTCAAAATCTTCTATGAAGTACTTGGAGGAGGAACCCGCCTTACAATGCCGAAGACAATCTGCACGCCGGACTCGTCGTCATTGAAGCCTGGTTCAGGGGCTACTGAGGGAGTCCTGGATTAGGGGGTGTCCGGATAGCCGGACTATACCTTCGGCCGGACTCCTGGATTATGAAGATACAAGATTGAAGACTTCGTCCCGTGTCCGGAGGGGACTTTCCTTGGCGTGGAAGGCAAGCTTGGCGATACGGATATGTAGATCTCCTACCATTGTAACCGACTCTGTGTAACCCTAGCCCTCTCCGGTGTCTATATAAATCGGAGGGTTTTAGTCCGTAGGACAGACAACAATCATATCATAGGCTAGCTTATAGGGTTTAGCCTCTCTGATCTCGTGGTAGATTTACTCTTGTACTACCCATATCATCAATATTAAAAGCAGGATGTAGGGTTTTACCTCCATCAAAAGGGCCCGAACCTGGGTAAAACATCGTGTCCCTTGCCTCCTGTTATCATCCGATTTAGACGCACAGTTCGGGACCCCCTATCCGAGATCCGCCGGTTTTGACACGATGTTACGGAGGGGGGTGTAGTTGAGGCGGCCACGCAGTCCCCACTTGCTTTTCAGTTCGCCGAAGAGGCCCACCGTGCTGAATGGCAGGACGGAGAAGAAGTATCCCACGGCGAGCCAGCGCGTGCGTATGGCCGCCCTGGCTCTGGTCAGGTCCAGCTCCACAACCGGAGTGCGTTGATGCACCGGCCTCACCCGCGGGCACGGCAAGGGGACCGGAAGGGAGGCCTCCCCTTGGCCACCATGCGAGGATGACCCTGTTTCCATCCTTCTGCCCACCCGCTCATCGCTGTTCGAGGTGACCACCTCCAGCTTCCTCTCGGTCATGGCCTTCTTCATCTTGCGGTCACCTAGGTTCTCCATGGTGCAGGTGTGTGTTTCGGATCTTGGCTTGTGGCTTTGTGTAGGGGTGGAGTATTTCCCCGTCTCTGAATTTATAACCCAGCTCGACATCCTCACATCAGGCAACAGATCGTCTCCCTCTGATACATCTGGGAATATGATGTCTGGCGGATCCCCTGTTTGCGAAAATTCTACCCCCGACCTGATTCACTGCCGTTTTGGTGTTTGGTGGCAGATTTCCCATTACCTCAATCCCCACGATTATTTCCTTGCTTTTGTGATTCTCTTTCTCATACTGTGTTTTCTGAGCAAATCAATCTCTTCGTGCCCGATTCTCCCCGCTATCGCTTGACAATGGCTCATCACTTTCCTCTGTCGACCAACTCCTTTCATGTTTGATTCCCATGGACATTGCTGGGATTTCACCTGCAAACAACGGTACGCCCTCCTGACTCTTGCTAGATTTGATGGACTGAGTGTCGTCCATCCCCAGCGTGTATTCCGGTGCCGGGCTTGCTGTCGATCCGGTACTCCAGTCCCATTCGCTTTTCAGGATCTCCTCCTGCGATCTGCTGCCCTGCAGAGACATTCGGATCCGATCCATACCTTCCCGGATTCGTCCCAATACCACATCTGGTTGTGATCCTCTCAATCCCCCTCCCGCGTCATTCACGCCCTTTCTTGCTTCCTTCCGGGCCATCAGAGAGCGGATCGCCCCTGACATCTTCCTCTGGATCTCGTTGAGTCCCAACGGGTCCTCATCAGCGAGCACACGGCAAGATGATGTAGTGCGCTTCCCCTCGAACTGGATTGGGCCGGCAGCATCAGGCAGCGACGATGGATCTGGGGTGTCGCGGGCGGATCGCCATGGGATCGCCTTTCGCATGGTGGGAGCGTGATATCGACGCAAATTCTGTTACACCCAACTTCATTTGCGAGTAGGAGCCCGTCTCGTAAGCCTCTAGCTTCTGCCGTTGTCGCATCTTCTACAAATGAAATGTCACTGCATGACGCTGCCACGAAGACACCAGAATTGTCTCGTAAAATGGCACATGTTCCTCCTGTTCCACTATCATGATTAAAAGTGGCATCCACATTGAGTTTAAGAATTCTCTACGGCGAACAGCACCAGCCGTGCCTTTTAAGTTTTACCTTCTTTGACTTGGCCTTAGAAAAATTCTTAGCAAGGGTTATAATTGCTTGTGCTGACCTGCTCGGTTCGAAGATACGTTCGTCATGGGTGTACTGACACCGTTCCCATCAAACATACCAAACTACAGTGGCCACGAGATCATACGGTCTGCGATATCTTGGTGCTGCAGTGATTCACAAAATTCTGCAGTAGCATAATTTGCCCGCAAACCCTATAAGTCGCTTATAGCAAGAGTGCCTTTTATGTCACCTGAAGCTTTTTGAACTGTTCTACAGTACTGGTCCGGCCCGTTCTCAGCGCTCGCTCGCTGGTAGCTGCGTACGATGCGTTCTTGTCTATTTATTTTTATTTTATTCATTTACTTTTTGGTTTTTTATTTCAGTTTTTTGTTTCTTCACGGTTCCCCTCGGGTTTTGGGTTTTCACCATTTTATTTTTTTTATTCCCGAATTTTACTGGTTTCTTTTCTTATTTCTTCATTTTTTTTGGTTTTGTCCGGGTTTTCTTGTTTTCCTGTCTTTTTCCACTAGTTTTCTCCTGTTTTCTTTTCTTTCTTTTCTGGTTTTCCTTTTTTCTTCGTTATGCTTCAGGTTTCTTTTGTTTTTCCTGGGTTTTCTTTATGTTTCTTTCTTGGTTTTTGTCATTTTTTTTCTTCAACACATGTATATTATTTTGCAGTGCTTAGGGTACACGAGAAACACTTTTTTGACATACTTTGTACATTTTTCTCTTGAAAACATGTTATGAACCCTTTCTTTAATACATTGTCAACCTTTTTCCAAATACACGCTTGACATTTTTATGGTAATAATATTTTTTCTAAACTATGCATACTTTTTGTAAATACACGATTAACATTTTTTAAACGTATATTTTTTATTTCTACTTCTTCTACCCACTAGGAACATTTTCTATACACATTTAGCATTTTTTAAATACACAATCAAAAGTTTTCATATGCATTGTATATTTTTCCGTATACATGAGAAATATTTTTTCTATACACATTTTAAAATTTAAATGCTTGACCAACTTTTTTTAAATACCTGATCTGCATGATTAACATTTTCTCAAATACATGATCAACTTTTTTTCGCACACTTTTTATAATTTTTGTATACATTTTTCACATACATGAAAACATATTTTCTACACACATATTACACTTTCAGAATGACTGGTCAATTTTTTAAAATATTTGATCAATTTAGGAAAAAGAATACATAAACCTTTTTGGTACACATCATAGTTTTTGCATATACATACACATTTTACATTTTCCAAATGCTTGATTAACATGTTTTAAGTATGTTTTTTACAATATATATATTTAGAATATTTAAAAGCATAATCAAAAGTAAAAAAAGAAAGCAAAGAATAAAAACAAAGAATGTGAAATAAACAGGAAAAAAGGAGGCCCTGGCCCTGGCTGTGGCCTCGGGCGCTGGGCTGGCCTGGTATGGCGTTCGCTTCAGCATAGAGCATCTCCAACAGGCGCCGAACGCGCCGCACGCAAAAAACAGCTTTGTCGCGCGCCCATCGCCTGATTTGGCGCGGCGCGCAGCGCTGACTCCAGCAGCGCGCAAAAATGCAGCACGCGCGCTCATTTTTACAACATTTTCGAAAGCATAGATAAATATTAAGATAATAAAAAACGATAAATTGCATAGATAAAAAACGATACAAAGGTATTTTACATCGGTACAACTAGATAGATAGTTCGAAAGCATAGATAGATAGAACTACGGTGTAACTAGATAGAAACTACTACGGCATACATAGATAGAAACTACTCCAAGTCGCTACCATCATCACCATCCTCGTCGGGGTTGTCCGAGGTATCTAGCCATATGTCGTCCCAACGTTCATCGTCTGACGTGAAGATCGACCTCCCACCTGCTTCAACGATATCGCACTGCGCATTCGCCAATGCCTTCCGCCGACGCCGGTCCGCCCGCTCCGCGCGGCGCCTTGCCGTCCTCTCCGCCCAGTAGGCACGCTCGTCGGCGACGTCCTCCGGGTGGCGACGGCACCACTCCGCCATGGCTCGCTCGTCCTCCTCGGCGATGAGGAGGCGGCGGCAGCGCCGAGCGTGGTCGGCACGGTCCATGTCGGTGATGAGACGTGGCGGAGGGGCGACGCGTTGCGCCTGCTCGCGCGTGAAGACGTCCCGGAAGTTCATCTGCGACCGGGGCCTATCCAAGCGCCACGCCGCCGCGTCGTATGCGCGGGCCGCCTCGTACGCGCTCAGGAACGACCCGAGGCCAAGCCGGACGTCACCGGCCCGGATCTCGGCGGAGTACCAGCTGTTGGGGCGCTCACGGACGCCGCGGTAACACGAAGAACCCCGGCGGGGCGGCGGCATGGTGGCGCGGTGGTGACGCGGAAAGCGGCGAAGCGGCGAGGTTGCGAGGGGAGGGCGCGTGGCTATGTCTATGCGCGTGACGAGCGCGGCATTTTATAGGCGCGCGTGAAGCGGCGCGCCAAATCTACCGCGCCGCGTGCCGCTTTCTCCCGCGCGCGCGCAAGCGCTTCCCGCGCTCGGTAAGTTCCCGCCATCGCTGGAGCGCGCGGAACCAGCCGGCGCACGCTAAAACCAAATTTTACCGCGCGGGCACGCCTTTTACCGCACTGTTGGAGATGCTCTCGGACGAGATTGCCCTACGTCTCGCTACAAGGGAGACATAGGGGCGCTCTAATTTGCCGAGCTGTGTGCGTCTATCTGCTTGACTTGAATCGCAGTGGTTTCCATCCAAGTAGCTACTCTCACTCGTAGCTTAGCTACAGGGAGCCTGCGCCCACGGCACCCCTGGTACGTCCCCTCCAAGTAGTAATCTCTTGTGTCTCTGTATATATTCTGCTGCAGAGATCGCGAATCCCTGCGCCTGACGCAGCCACCCGCTGCATCGCTGCTGTTTAGATCAGACATGAGAGCATAGACCTCTCCCTCCCCTACGCCCCTACGCCCCTAGCCTGCTCCGGCACGGCCACGGCCATGGACGACGTGCTCCGTTTCAATTCAGGCCCTGTTCAGAAAATATATCGATCGTAAACACGGGCATCAGGCGAAGCTTCTCCCCACCATTCTACCCTAGGCCGGGCAGCGTATATGGCATGGCACGCATGTGTTCATGGATTGCCCATCCCGCCTCTGTACAGCCGAGCTGTTTGTTAGTGTGTCCAATGACATGAGCAGATGATCACTGTGCGGCGAGTCCATGCTTGGCATGCTGCATGCCAACCTTGTCAACGCATCGGTACCAGAGATAGAGCCGGGAAGTCATGGTCAAACCCACTTGTATTGGAAATAATATGGGAAACCTGGGCAAGTAGTGAACTGGCAATTCATATATAGGGCTAGATCTCAGTCGACTCGGATTTAACCAGGTCTCAATCAAGTGACATGACATATATAAAAAGAATAAATTCAAAAGAAAATTTTGCACAGATCTCCACAGAAGATATCAGACTTTTAGCAATCCCGGTTCATACAATATTAATGAACTTGGATAAATATGATAAAAAGCAATAACAGAAGTTCAGTTTTGCGGCGCCGAGTACTGTTACTGATTTCACTGAAGAAATACGTTGGTACTCCAGTTACAGTATTAAGTGAACAGATACATGTTCACTGCAACTTGTTCGCAACATAGAGGAGGTGGCCGATGTTCGTCGGAGGGTAGCTCTGCAGAAGCTTGAGGTTGGAGCTGAAATCGCCGGCAATGAGCCGTTTCCGGACCAGGATCAGCATTGCGCAGCATATTCTCAGCAAGGTTTCCTGCAGCCAAATTTTCAGGCATCTGCCGAAATGCAGAACAAACCAGAGCATGTTGCTTGTTTGTTACCTGAGGACCATCTGGGTCACTTAACAGAGTGTCCCATATATGAATAATATCGGCAAAGTTGAATTCCTGGGTTAACAGCAGCGTTATCCACCTGAACGCGTAGAATTGGGGATTAACCTGCAGAAACCATGCTTCTGTTAGAAATACTGCAGGCACTTTCTTCACTACTATAACCATGGCATATCAGTAGTGTGCTACTGTCATAATGTTCCACACATCCAAACATTATAAAAGAGCTACCGTAAAAATATAGAACAGTGGAAGGCTCAGCTCAGATGAAGCATACATAATGTCACCGATAGCAATTGGTGTGGCAAGTGAAAGGACAACCCTACACACAGCAATAAAGATCATGTTGTTTATTATGTCAAGACTTACTTCCGTAGTTATTTCCAAGTGGTGCTGAAGTTCTCCATCATACTTCTTTAGAAGTTGCGATAATTTGGAGAGCGTCCCTCGAATGCCGACAACACTGTTGTCTAGCTTCTGGCAGAAGTTGTCTCTAAGCCCACTAAGTAACTCCACGAAGCAAAAGAAAGAATCGGCTTCGGCGAAGTTCTGCAAAGGATTCCAGGTACCAACATCACGATATAGATAGTCTCAAAGTCATGACTCATGAGTATACAAAATAAGAACTGTCTCAGCAGTCAACAGTCTGCTCTACAACAAATGGTATGACGCATATGTCAAAATAATCGCTTACTCCATACAGCATTTTTATAATCTGGATCATTCCGAAATACAAAGAAGAGCGGCGCCAAAATTTCATTCATTCCTTGCACATATCTTATCCCAGCATTCAGCTTGGCAAAGATAATTAATATATTTCTCAGAGAATCCTGGTCAGAATAACAAATGATCAGCCATGTATCCTAGCAGAAAACTGTTTACACTTAGATACTGGAGATTTACCTGATTGGACTTTGCAAAAGAAGAGTCTCCACAGAAGAAATGTATGTCAGGGTGAGTGCGTTTTACATCACGGTCAACCTGCTCGATCATCTCTGAATGCTATATGAAAGATATATTCAAAGAAAAAAGATACCAATGTTAGAGTCATGTGAAATGGTGAAATGACTCACCCATGCACTCGACACCATATGCATTCGCAAACATTGAGAGCACACATATATAAATACACTAGAAAAGGTTAATTCTTCCGAAACTAAAAGGTAAATCCACATGTTTTAATTTTGACAACAATTGCTTCAAACGGTTCACCAGATTTTTTGCAATTTAAATTCTCAAAACATGTCAATCGATGTCCTTCTTACGAAAATAAAACAAAAACGAGCATAAATACGATGCAGATATAATGATATAAGTGGTTTAAATTTCTTGCACTTGATCCTTATGTTTGTCAAAGCATAAATGCTCTAAATTGATGCTAATGGCTGTCTGACACAACCTCCAGTGTAAGCAGCACAGATTAGTACCAATATCCAAAAAATGAAACACTGCCTGCAATATGTCTCCAGAACTACGAAGTACACCAAAACAACGTGTGCAATTGGCCAGATCATAAAATCCAAATGCACTAGAGCATACCTCAGCGAACTGATTCCATTGGCTGGTCTTCCCAAGGCTCAAAGGATGATCATCTTGGGCTATCTCCGACCTGTCAAGAAACCCATGCTCAACATGCTCTGCATTTCCGTCACTGTGGCCTTCTGATCCCCCAGTCGTGCTACTTCCACCTACCTAGCAAAATTAGGATTCAGGATCTCTGTCTCCTGGTGAGGATCTAAACTAAGTACCAATGTGATGTGAATCTATTAATTCGTACATTTTTTTAGAAAAGGATTTATTCGTACAATTAAGGCAAAAAAACAGTCTAATCTGAGCGTGAAGTGACATACAGTGTTGGGAAGGAATTCGTCTTTGAAGGCTTCATATTGTGACCTCTTTTTTGCCAACTCCTGCTCCCACAGTGCACGATCCTTGGGCAGATAGCCCAGTAGCAGCTGCGCAACCAACACATGTACAGTGAGAGTGAGTCTGTGACCGAAGAGGGCAAAAAGCAACACTTTTGACTGCATCTTTCCCCTCAAACTGACCATATAAGGACAACTGATCAAAAAAAGGTTAACAGTAGCACGTGGATGAACACAAAGGGACAAAAAGGCAGACGATTTCTAATCTGACATTGGCATCAAAAGGCAAAAATAAACAACGCACATTGACCAGAAACATCAGCTGCACATACAGTAAATCAGTCGTCTGTCTGAAATTCTGAATTAAGGCAAAATACTAAATCTTCAGCTTGAGACTACAGAACAAATCTCGAAAGAACAGAAGGACGAGCCTGCCAATCGGGTACCTTCCACACAGTCGACCGGACGCCGGCGCCGTCGGGGACGCCCTGAGCCGCAAGCATCCGCAGCTCATCGAGATCTATCACCTTCTTCGACAGCTGCAGAGCTCACCGGTCGCCCCAAGAACGACGCATCAGGACGACCCGATGGGGCAGAAGCGAAGAAGCAAAAGCTAGGAACTGACACAGCGGAATTCGGACTCACCGCCGCGAGGATACGGGACTGGCGCGAGATCTCCAGCTCCGCCGACTGCGGGGATTGCGGCGAGCTCGCCATGGATTTGGGATATCACAAATTCACAAGACGGGTGCAGACTCTGACACTGGTCCGTGGGTTCGGAACTGTTTGGGTCGCGTTGGGACATTATGTGATCTGGCCGCAACCGTCGATTTGCTAGGACCATTGAAATGGACGGCCGAGATTATGCGACGACTTTCCTGGTCTATATAACTAGAACCGGCATGTCTTTCACTTAGCTTTCGATCAATGGTCAACATTAGGGCCTCTTTCATTTATGGATTTTTCATAATTTTCTTGAAGCTTTATGAATTTTATTCACATGTATCTCGTCGGTGAAAAATTGTTTGTTAGGTCATCACTCACTCACATCATGTGAAAGTTCTACGTACTTCCATTCAGTGGTGGAGGACGAATTTTTTTCATGGTGGGGTGAACTTTTAAGCAAAAAATTTTTTGGTGAGAAACTAACATAGATAATATACATCCAGTGATGCACACCGGTATTTTCATATGACCCTACACAAAATAATCAAATACAATGAAAATGCAAACATATTTTAAATAGAACAACAACCTAAAACATATCGATAAGGAAGCTTTAATGGAGTCTAGAAGATGCGCACAATGGTAGTGCACTGCTCTTCTTTTGAAAATCTAACCAAGATCAAGACTTTCTCCTTCCTATTCCCATCATCTTCTCCTTCTGAATGTGGGCTTCAAGTCGTCACGCGCGCTCTTGCTGGCTGCTGGAAATAGCGTGCGCTCCTAGCCACCGGGAAAGCTCCGCTCTCAGCGCTCCTCCTTGACATTCGCCCCCACATGGTCGACACTCCTGCTGGTGCCGCCCCGACACCTAAGCGGCTAAGCTCTTGCTGGTCGCCGCCCCGAACATCGCCGCTAGGGTTCGTGTCGAGTGAGAGTCTGGAGCCTAATCCCCGCCGTGCTTGCCCTGGATTTTTTTAATGGTACACGATGATGTGGTGTCATGATGAAGGAAATAAAAATGTAACACACCTGCTAGTTGCAACGACCCAATAAGGTGTACAAGATTCACGTCCCAGTAAAATGGTTCATCGTGATTTTTAGCGATCGATAGATTTGTATACGTAAGTACACAATCGCCAGAAATCAAGGTAGGGCGAGTGCCCCACCTCACCCTACCGCCTCCACCCCCGTGCTTCCATTCATGATCTTTGCCAATAGCATTAGTAGCATGGCGGATGATAAACTGAATGACGCCCCATCGATCGCATAACTTTTTGTTAGAGGACCCACTTGATTTATCTTTTATTTTTCTAGAATCAAGAGAGATATTTATTCAATCCTGTTGTTTGTGGATGCACAATCATGGAAGGGTTGATATAAAACCACATATGATGTCCCATGTTGAGGTTGGAAGAAGTTTTTGTAAAGTGCGGGCTTCAAAATCTGTCCCATTCCAATCGTGCTTGGAGATCACCATGCCAAATTTGTGTTGGTCCATGTTGATTTTCTTCAGAATCAGACTCTTGAGCAGAGAGCCTTATAAGCAAGTGTTCTTCATGAATGTGGACAACCCAATAATACATGTACCAGATTTAAGTGAAGATAGAGAGTTAATGACATCATCCACTATGACATTTCTTTGTTTATTCTTACCGAGTATCCGAAATAACCTCCACTTTCGTCGCGACATATAGGATCCATTCTTTTTGGCTTTTGTAGCAGATTCTTTGTTTTTAGAAGCAAAATACAAAAGAACTAATTTCACCCATAGATTAACCTAGCAACTAGTCCTCCAGGGGTATTATAGAATTTGCGATGTCGTTGATAGGGGTATTATAGACATTTCGTCAGACAACAAGGTAAGATTGAAGTAGCCAAAAAGAACTGGACCGTAGTTCTAAGGGATTCTAGACACATCTAATTCACTTTGCGGCCCAGCAAAATCCACATATGCAGGAATCTACAGCTGAAAAGAACAGGTCCATAGCTGCACATGCCCCCTTTCAACTCCGAGCTGAGCGGGGCGCTGTTGCATCGACATTAATCTTGTGCATGCCCGACGCGAGTGGTAACCAAACACGACTTCTAGATTATGCGCTCCTCAATGATGATAGTAGCTTCTTTTCGAATGATTATAACTCTGGATGAAACTTATTTGTGTAAACTATCCTCGGGATTTACGCCCAAGTAGCGGGCACCAAAATGCAATGGCATCCAAGTGGAATTTGCTGAAGCCCATCAAGCCCAACAATGAAAGTTTTACAAAATGGGCCTTAAAGGTTGAAAGAACTTCCCAATAAAAGGACAAAATACAGCCGAACTATCTTTTTAGCCCAACTCATGCATGTTGCCTTACCCGCAAAAGCAAATAAATTCAAAAAAATTCAAACAACTTCATCTCTGAACAGAACTCAATATATTAGCAAGCTTTCATACACTGTAACCAGCAATACATTACATCACATTATATTTTACATTACATTCAGAAAATCCAAATAGATATCGATCGACCTTGTCCCACGTGACACTTAATTCTTGCCGCGTGCCCACGCAGAACCATTTAATTCAATCTTAACTTATTTCACCCTTAATTTAACTAGGAACGATAGTAGTAGTAGCAATAATTCCGCCGCATCACTGTGACTCCCTGGCTCCGAGGGCGCGCCTGGGCGTCGGCGTGGGCTTGGGCTTGCTGTCGGTCTTGACGGGGTAGGACGCCTCCATGGCGATGCCGCAGAGCCCGCCCGCGACGCCGGAATCCTTCTCCACCCTGATGTAGCCCTGCTCCCCCCACGACGGCCCCCACGAGTTCTTCACCGTCCAGTACGCCTTGCCGTCCTCTGCCACGCCGTACCCGACCACCGCGACGCCGTGGTCCAGCTCCGTGCCGCAGCTGCCGGTGAAGACCCCCTCGGAGTAGAACATGAACGCCTTCCCGCTGGCCTCGACGGCCACGGACACGGGCTGGTTCGCCACCGCCTGGGCCAGCGCCTCCTCGCTGTTGGCCGGCACGTCCTGGTGCCCGTCGATGTGCACCACCACGGGGGAGTTCTGGGCCGCTCTCGCGACGTTGCAGGTGCCTTGGGCGGCGCGGTACGGGTAGGCAGCCTCGGTGATGAGCCCGCCGTTGCTCTTGATGTACTCGAAGGCGTTGTCCATGAGCCCGCCCTGGCACCCTTCGTTGTCCGCCGTGTCGCAGTCGATGAGCTCCTGCTCCGAGAGGGACACGAGGCTGCCCGTGCGGATGGCGTTGATGCCTTCCACGGACACCACCGTGGAGAAGGCCCAGCAGCTACCGCACTTGCCCTGGTCCTTGACGCCCGTCACGGCGCCCTTCTGCCGCCAGTCCACGGACGGCGGCAGGTCGGACACGTTCACGGCGGCGTACATGAATCCGGGGACGGACGGCGGCGTGGCCAGGGTGTCGCGGCGGAAGTCGCCGACGAAGGTGGCGCGGAACTCGGCCTGGCTCATGTCGCCGAAGCGGTTGAGGCGGAGGCGGTAGGGGCGGTCGCCGCGCTTGTTGTGGGAGTGGACGAAGTGGGCGTTGGACTTGAAGGTGCCGAAGCGGCGGTGCTTCTCGGCGTGGTGGCGGGGCACGCGGTGCGCGGTCTGCCACCGCTCGTACAGGTCCCACAGCGCCTCCTCCGACTCCAGGTCCTTGTCCTCCAGCGGGATGGCGCCGCACAGCTCCACCGCCGCCACGGCCAGCACGGCCGCCACCATGGACGCCACCAGAAGGTTCTTGCTAAGCTGCCCCATCGTGCTAGCTGCTACGTACCAAACTAGTTCACCGAGCAGTAGCTGGTGTTGGCTAGCTTGGAGTGTGAGATCTATGAGGGTGGAGGAGAAGAGAGGAGGTGTATTTATAGGTCGGGTCGTCCCTCGTCATCTGATGAGCAGCACTGAGAAGCTTTGTAAGCAAGCAGAAGGAGAGCGATGGATTGGTTTGCGGCGGGAAAGACACGAGGAGGTTTAAATGGCGGTAACAGAAAGCTGACCGGACGGGGTGTCAGATTCTGCTCGGGGCGGTTGCCAAGTTGCGTGCGGCGGCGCTGGTATTGGGCGGCCACGAAGATTCAGGGCAGATTCACTGACCATTCCCGGTTCGTGGCCGAGGTGCAGGCCTGATTCATTCCTTCGTCGTTGGATCGGATCGCCGTGATAGTCTGCTGACCGTAGGTGTGCCGTTCTATGGACGCTGCGCCGCCGTAGAATCGGTAGATGCAGTTACTGGTGATACTCGATCATGGCGGATGACGACGTAGCCCGTTGCGCCGGTCGAGAGGATCAAAGACGGCATTAATGGCAGTCACGGGGGGCGGGGTGCATGCTCGATTGTAACTGCACCGGCTGGCCGCCTAGCCGTTCGCCGCCGGCGGGGTAGTCTGCCGCGGTATTGCTCGCCTTCACCTACCTCTCTCAAGTGTCAAGAGACACAATGTTATCTTTTTTACTTTTTAAGAGAAAAGGCCATAGTTCAACTTTATAGATAAAGCCATAAGCCAGAGTTTGAACATAACATCAATGTCTAGGATTAGCAACCGAAAATACACGCAGCGAGAGTTTTAAAGAAACACGATTACACAACATCAACCATCGTCAGCTTGGTCGATCCGAAGCAAAGAAGACGCCGTAGAGTTGTAGTGCACACATGAGATCAGCACACTCGTTGCCTCGCTATCATTCTCCTTAGTCAATAATTTCCACTGCTGAAAAAGGAAATCAGTTTAAACAAGCAGTGAACATGTTTAGAAGGAAAGATGTTTTCGATAGTAAATTTGTTCCTAGTAATCCATAACACCCACAACATAGCCGAAAACCCGAACCAAAATAGGCGTCTCTTTTGCCCAGCAAGAGAATTAGACAAGGACTGAAGGACCGGAGGTGCAGAAAAGAGGAGGGAGACCAATTCACACCCAACCACGATCTGATGCCGTTCCAGAATAGGTTAGCAAGGTGACAGTTGAACAACACATGATTGGTATTCTCCGGGGCCATTACGCTTACGGAACTGGTCCGCGGTCAGAAGCTTCCCACGAATGGCTTGCCACACAAAATTAAACCACAAGTAAAGAGCTAAGGTTAGGGATAACCGAAGCTCCAAAGAATGTATCCTGATATTCACTTCCTTGGAGGTAAGCTACACTTCCACTTGCAGTGAACTCCGCACCGACACAACCTAGTTTGTGGAAAATCCACAAATTGATGCCTAACATTTTGAAGATGCTAAATTTTCAAGAGTAATAAGCGGGGTTTTTAGGTTCAAAGGTGTTCTTCTATGATTCTCAATCACAACTTGGATTCTTCTTGCTTAGGTTTTCCTCACTTAGGATTCTTGTACCGAGAAAAATGGGTAAGTCACAATGTATTTTGCAAAACAACACTTGGGAATCTACCAAAATCACAAGGGTGTTGGGGACTATTTATAGGCGCGCCATGGAAAACTAACAGTTGTGTCGAAAGTTCTACAGCTTCAAAGACACCTAAGAACCTAGCCCGTCAACAACCATTAGACTTCAGAATTAGTGCGCGGGAAAATTTGTATACCCGAAAGAACCCAGGTGTCGTGGATTTGTCATGGCAGATGTTCTTCGTGTCACGACTTAGTCGTGAGGCCAACGCATCCATGTGGTAGCATGAGAGGGGTTGGTCAGAATTGAGAGACGCAAGGGTTTACCCAGGTTCGGCCCCTCACGATGGAGGTAAAAACCTACATCCTGCTTCATTGATATTGTTGATGATGAACACGATTACAAGGGTGCTCTATCTCGAGGTATTGATTTGTTTGTCTAACCCTAATCTCTTCAACTCGTGGAACTTGTCCCTCTTGGGGTGCCCTGCCACTCCTTATATAAGTTGAAGAGGCGGGTTACATGACTAGTCCTAGTAGGATTAGGACTACTCTATTACGAGTGGAATCCTAGTCTTGCTCCCTTTGTAAGAGAATATTCCTTATGCCTTAAACCAGCCCACCATAACTTGAGTCGGCCTTCCATGAGCCGCCTTCTGGGCCACCGGGTCCTGTCGCTCCTCTGACCCGCCTGCCGGGTCACCAATGAACCGCCAACTCTGGGCGGGTTACTAGTTAGTCACCGGGTCAGGGCAGGTCACCATTGAGTCACCAAGTCTGGCCGGGTCATACATCCGGCCGGGTTACACCATGGGGTATATCCCCGACATTAGCCCCCAGTTTAATTTGGATTTATCCAGGTTAAACTCATCCTGCAAAATAAACACAAGAACAAATTGGACAGGCTGTGCTCCGGTTTAAAAATTCTTGTAAGCCGGCACCTGATCATCCTTAAGTCCTTGTCCTTTCCTTCTTCTGGAAAGTCCAGGTCAATAGACCAGCTTCATAATCAATTTATTGGCATTGGTTTCTCACAGAAATATTGTGAAGAATAATTCATTTGATTCAGCTCCCACAGCTTAACAAAAATATTAATCTTGAAATACTCATCTGATTTTCAGCCGGCTTGAAGATGTAGAACTTCCAGTTTATCATTGCCAAAATTGCCAATTTGTAAATATTGATGGCATCGGGTCATAATTGTTGCTAACATCAAGCTTGAAAATGTACCTCCCTTATATGCATATCACTTGTAGCCCCCAAGTCTTAAGAAGGGAGCATATCAACAGCTTAAGACTTCCTTCAATATAAATGTCGCAACCTTGAAGAAATCCGGGTTGTTCATCTCAATCACTGGTCAAAACTGAATATTCCACATATGTATAGCCCCCAAGTACCCCCCCAAGTACCGAGTTGTCATGCTTGCAGCAACCTGGGACTTGTAACTGCCTTATGCTCATAAAAACTTCAACCAGTGTAGCCCCCAAGGGCCGGGTCATTATGCAATAATGAGCATGTACTTTGTAAATATGATCATGTAGACTTTGAACAACAACGTGTAGCCCCCAAGGGCTGGCTTAGTACGATAATACTGAGCTGGAACTTTATATATACTTCATTTAAAATAACATCATATGATGTAAGTCCCACCATGAGGCTCGAACCCACGTCTATAAGGTTAAGAGCTTTGTACTCTACCAACTAAGCAATGAACCCTTCAATATAATGGACTAAGGCTTGTGTACCTTGAATTTTTGACAGGAGCAATTGGTAGCCCCCAAGGTCCGGCTCATTACGATGTGATGAGTCGGCTCTTCAATAAGGCAAGTAAAAAATGACTTTGCATTAGCCCCCAAGTGCCATGGTGCATGCTGGCAGTGACATGGGACTTGCATATTTAATGTAATCTCAACTTGGATAATGTAGCCCCCAAGTGCCGGGTCGTAAGTCTACAGCGACTCGGGACTATTCCTTCCATTGTAGAATAAATCATATCCTCTGTTTGGATGATATTGCTGAATGCTCTGCATATCAATATTGAACCTTGCTCTCTATTGTGAGCCGGTATTCTTGAATGAAGAAATAATAGCCATTACTCTGGAGCGGCTTTGAAAACCTCAATCATAATACTGGTTATTGATAATCATAATAAAAATCCAGCCATGTTGGCTATTAAAGATTTGAATAATATAACCCGGTTTGAAAACCGGTTCCTGCACACAAACAAATCACAAGTGTCCCGGCAGTTTACCACGGGGCAGGTCATGATGCCCAGTATAAATCTGCTGGTGACCATAGAAGTCCATAACCAGGGTAGGGGTAATATCCCAAATATGAGACATAATCAGGGCTGCTTGGCTCGACTTGTAAAAACCATATGAAAAAGAGGTGATCCAAATCCAAAATAAATAAAATAAATAACCCCCAAAACACGAGGCTTTCATAGGCTGCCGAGCCAAAATATCTTCTTCAATGAAACTAGCATGATAGCCGCTGGAGTATCCGCGCTTTCTGTGAGCCGCCTCTCACATAACCCAATCGACATATTAACCTAGATAAGTTCATGGTCTTTAAAAGATTGACTTATCGAGAGTATGCGGGGTTGGAGTAGCATCATGCAAAACAGGCCGGTTTAACCAAGTTTCAAGGAAGGCGGCTTAACAACCTGAGCTTCTCCTTACTTTCCGTAAGTCGGCTCTTTCATGACCCAATAAATGTTTTAACCTTGACAAGTTCAGGGTCTCATTTAAGAGATTGACTTGTTAAGAACAGGGCGGGTCATCCAGGATTACCTGGTCGAAGAGCATCTTGCATATAGGCCGATAACCCAGATTTTTGGTGAATACACCTGACATCTATGCCAATCAAAAGGGTGAATATAGATGTGTTCATTGAACAGGAAGCCCCCAAATGATATATTTCTGAGCTGTGCTCAGCAGGTACCTATGTTTGAGCTGTGTTGTGCATCCAACTCTCTTTGGTCCCTGTAACTCGGGCATCAAGCCTCCAAGTGATTTGTAATAAGGCGTGTAAGCCGGAGAAAGAGGGTAAACACAGCCATGCTCATTGAGCTGGAAGCCCCCAAATGACCAATAAGATAAACCAATAAGGCAGGATACCCATGTTTGAACCACACATCATGGCAGCAAATTCTCTTTGGCAACCTTTAGTTTTTCTTGAGAACTCGAACTTGCGAGAGATGGATTCTGTTTGAACCGGATGTTAAACCAGATATTGGGAGCTTCAAAGCTTTATGGGAGGGAGATGTATCTTGAGCCGGATTTTAAATAGGAATCTTCATTTTGAGCCGGAAATTTTCTGACGGCCTTTAAATTTTCATCAATATGGCAGCAGCCTCCGGGACCGGGTTATCTTCGCCTTCAACGTCCTGGGGTTCTTGAATTTTCTGAAACTGGCAAGACTTGCTGAGTCATATCATTGTAGCCCCCGAGTCTTAAGACGACTCGAAGAGTTGGCTTGAGATTCTCCATATTTGACCATGATGTAAACCGACATATAGTTGAACAGCGGAACACTGGAATATGTTAAAGCTGGAGGCAAGGTGGCGAGTTGATGATCTTCACAACACTCATTGTATATCCCAGCATGATTTATTCAACAAACTCTGTGACATGATGGTCACCTTTGCAGTGATTTATATATAGACCAAAATAATTGTTCTTTGACAAAAACAATGTGTGCTAAAAAATAGACTTTAGATGGATATCACCTGATTTATTTTTTGGACGAAGTGATTGCACAACAGTTTTACCAAATGATTGCCTTCATGTCCAGATAGATAACCACACATCCATCCAGTTTTTAAGTGAGTCATGCCTCCCGAGCAGCGCATCGAACTTGGGTGTCCTTGTCAACTTGGTCTTGATGTAAACACTGGTTAACGAAGCAGTGCCTCACAGAGGTGGCGAGGGCGCTTTGAGGCGGCCGCAGATAATTGCATTGGTATTCTGTAGACGTTTTAACTTAGAGTACTACCTTTAACAGTATCCATGTAGTCTTTGCCTTGTAACTCATAGTGATTCGTATGAAAATGTAGTTGGCTGCATACGTGCTTCATCTAGCACCTTCCATGGACTAGTAGAGTATCAGAAAACTTGCAGGCGTATGTGCTACTCCCGGCCTCCACTCTTCTCTGTTTGTTTCATATACGCGCAAACACAACTAGCACTAGCTAGCAAACATGGGTGAAGGCGTGCAGGCCCCGAAAATGAGCTCGGCGAGGATTTGTCCGTGGTTGTAGAACTGGGCACCGGCGACTCACAGGCGCGGACATGGTGGAGGCGTGCGGATGGAGGTGAACCAGGGGGCGGCTTGTGCTTGCGGTGGAGAAAATTTGGCGTACGCGACTGTGAAGGCGAGTGGCAGAGGCAGGCTATGGCAGCAAGGCGGGTCAATGTAGAGCAACCCAAAGAAGAGGTTGCGTACGGCGCAGGAGAACCCGGCGGCTCCCGCTCGGGTCCTGCGGGCGCGGCAGCGAGGCGGAGTGTGGTCGATGTGGCGCGGATGCATCAGTGGCAGCTTAAGGCCACTCTGGCGAGGGCGGCTCACGGTAGAAGGTGGCGGCTCTCAGGGCTAGCAAAGGATGCGATGGTCAATTGCCATAGAAAACCGGCAGCTTAGCAAGACACCGTAGTTGCCGGTCAGGCGGAATGCTAGGTGTAACCCGCGGCGGACGGACTAGTGGAGGCCAGCAGAGGCGGCTTGTAAACGCCCCGAAGGTGCGGCGACGAAGGCGAAGTTGAAGCAAGGGCGACTCATCGTGGGGCGAGTCATCGGGACATATGAACACGCAACAGGTGTGCCTCGACGCGGCCTCGGCAGCTTAACACGCCGCATGAGTGACTTGGTACTAGCACGGCGGCTCAGAAGGCAGCGGAGGTGATGTCTACTACACAATCTTCTTCTTGTAGATGTTGTTGGGCCTCCAAATGCATAGGTTTGTAGGACAGTAGCAAATTTCCCTCAAGTGGATGACCTAAGGTTTATCAATCCGTAGGAGGCGTAGGATGAAGATGGTCTCTCTCAAGCAACCCTGCAACCAAATAACAAAGAGTCTCTTGTGTCCCCAACACACCCAATAAAATGGTAAATTGTATAGGTACACTAGTTCGGCGAATAGATGGTGATATAAGTGGTATATGGATGGTAGATAAAGGTATTTGTAATCTCAAATTATAAAAATAGCAAGGTAACTAATGGTAAAAGTGAGTGTAAACGATATTGCAATGCGTCGAAACAAGGCCTAGGCTCAATACTTTCACTAGCGCAAGTCCTCTCAACAATAATAACATAATTGGATCACATAACTATCCCTCAACATGCAACAAAGAGTCACTCCAAAGTCACTAATAACGGAGAACAAACAAAGAGATTATGGTAGGATACAAAACCACCTCAAAGTTATTCTTGCCAATCAATCCGTTGGGCTATTCCTATAAGTGTCACAAACAGCCCTAGAGTTCATACTAGAATAACACCTTAAGACACAAATCAACCAAAACCCTAATGTCACCTAGATACTCCAATGTCACCTCAAGTATCCATGGGTATCATTATACGATATGCATCACACAATCTCAGATTCATCTATTCAACCAACACATAGAACCTCAAAGAGTGCCCCAAAGTTTCTATCGGAGAATCATGACAAAAACGTGTGCCAACCCCTATGCATAGGTTCATGGGCGGAACCCGCAAGTTGATCACCAAAACATACATCAAGTGAATCATGTGGTATCCCATTGTCACCACAGATATGCACGGCAAGACATACATCAAGTGTTCTCAAATCTTTAAAGACTCAATCCGATAAGATAACTTCAAAGGGGAAACTCAATTCATTACAAGAGAGTAGAGGGGGAGAAGAAACATAAGATCCAACTATAATAGCAAAGCTCGCGATACATCAAGATCATGCCAAATTAAGAACACGAGAAAGAGAGAGATCAAACACATAGCTATTAGTACATACCCTCAGCCCTGAGGGAGAACTACTCCCTCCTCGTCATGGAGAGCACCGGGATGATGAAGATGGCCACCGGAGAGGGATTCCCCCTCCGGCAGGGTGCCAGAATGGGTGTAGATTGGCTTTCGGTGGCTACGGAGGCTTCTGGCGGCAGAACTCCCGATCTATTGTGTTCCCTGATCATTTTAGGGTATATGGAGATATATAGGCGGAAGAAGTACGTCAGGGGGCCACGAGGGGCCCACGAGGGTGGAGGGCGTGCCCAGGGGGGTGAGCGCGCCCCCTGCCTCATTGCTTCCCTTACGTGGACTCCAAGTCTCCCGGGTTGCTTTCCTTCCAAAAATAAGTTCCGTGAAGTTTCAGGTCAATTGGACTCCGTTTGATTTTGCTTTTCTGCGATACTCTAAAACAAGGAAAAAACAGAAACTGGCACTGGGCTCTGGGTCAATAGGTTAGTCCCAAAAATCATATAAAATAGCTTATAAATGCATATAAAACATCCAAGGTTGATAATATACTAGCATGGAACAATCAAAAAGTATAGATACGTTGGAGACGTATCAGTATCCCCAAGCTTAATTCCTGCTCGTCCTCGAGTAGGTAAATGATAAAAACAGATTTTTTTGATCTGGAATGCTACCTACCATATTCATCATGTATTTCTCTTTATTGTAGCAAGAATATTTAGATCCATAAGATTCAAGACAAAAGTTCATATCGATATAAAAATAATAATACTTCAAGCATACTAACTAAGCAATCATGTCTTCTCAAAATAACATGGCCAAAGAAAGTTCATCCGTACAAAATCATATAGTTTAGTCATGCTCCATTTTCGTCACACAAGAATGCTCTCATCATGCACAACCCCGATGAAAAGCCAATAAATTGTTTCATACTTTAGTAATCTCAAACCTATAAACTTCCACGCAATATATGAGCGCGAGCCATGGACATAGCACTATGGGTGGAGTAGAATATGATGATGGGGGTTATGTGGAGAAGACAAAAAAGGAGAAAGTCTCACATCAACGAGGCTAATCAATGGGCTATGGAGATGCCCATCGATTGATGTTAATGCACGGAGTAGGGATTGCCATGCAATGGATGCATTAGAGCTATAAATGTATGAAAGCTCGACAAAAGAAACTAAGTGGGTGTGCATCCAACTTGCTTGCTCACGAAGACCTAGGTCACTTGAGGATGCCCATTGTTGGAATATACAAGCCAAGTTCTATAATGAAAAATTCCCACTAGTATATGAAAGTGACAAACAAGAGACTCTCTATCATGAGGATTATTGTGCTACTTTGAAGCACAAGTGTGGCAAAGGATAGTAGCATTGTCCCTTCTCTCTTTTTCTCTCTTTTTTGGGCCTTCTCTTTTTTATGGCCTTTCTCCCCTTTTTTGGGGCCTTCTCCTCCTTTTTTATGGCCTTTCTCTCTTCTTTTTTTATTCCTCACTTGGGACAATGCTCTAGAAAATGATGATCATCACACTTCTATTTATTTACAACTCAATGATTACAACTCAATACTAGAACAAAGTATGACTCTATATGAATGCCTCCGGCGGTGTACCGGGATATGCAATGAACTAAGAGTGACATGTATGAAATAATTATGAACGGTGGCTTTGCCACAAATACTATGTCAACTACATGATCATGCTAAGCAATATGACAATGATGAATGTGTCATGATAAACGGAATGGTGGAAAGTTGCATGGCAATATATCTCGGAATGGCTATGGAAATGCCATAATAGGTAGGTATGGTGGCTGTTTTGAGGAAGATATAAGGAGGTTTATGTGTGAAAGAGCGTATCATATAACGTGGTTTGGATGCATCGGCGAAGTTTGCACCAACTCTCAATGTGAGAAAGGGCAATGCACGGTACCGAAGAGGCTAGCAATGATGGAAGGGTGAGAGTGCGTATAATCCATGGACTCAACATTAGTCATAAAGAACTCACATACTTATTGCAAAAATCTACAAGTCATCAAAAACCTCGGCACTACGCGCATGCTCCTAGGGGGATAGATTGGTAGGAAAATACCATCGCTCGTCCCCGACCGCCACTCATAAGGAAGACAATCAAATAATACCTCATGTTTCAAATTTGTTACACAACGTTTACCATACGTGCATGCTACGGGACTTACAAACTTCAACACAAGTATTCCTCAAATTCACAACTACTCAACTAGTACGGCTTTGATATTATTATCTCCATATCTCAAAACAATCATTGAGTATCAAACTTCTCATAGTATTTAATGCACTGTATATGAAAGTTTTTATTATATCCCTCTTGGATGCCCATCATATTAGGACCAGTTTCATAACCAAAGCAAACTACCATGCTGTTCTAAAGACTCTCAAAATAATATAAGTGAAGCATGAGAGATCAATTATTTCTATAAAATAAAACTACCACCATGCTCTAAGAGATATAAGTGAAGCACTAGAGCAAATGACAAACTACTCCAAAAGATATAAGTGAAGATCAATGAGTAGTCGAATAATTATGCAACCATGTGAAGACTCTCTAACATTTAAGAATTTCAGATCTTGGTATTTTATTCAAACAGCAAGCAAAGCAAAATAAAATGACGCTCCAAGAAAAACACATATCATGCGGTAAATAAAAATATAGCTCCAAGTAAAGTTACCGATGAACGAAGACGAAAGAGGGGATGCCTTCCGGGGCATCCCCAAACTTAGGATTTTGGTTGTCCATGAATATTACCTTGGGGTGCCTTGGGCATCCGCAAGCTTAGGCTCTTGCCACTCCTTATTCCATAGTCCATCGAATCTTCACCCAAAACTTGAAAACTTCACAACACAAAACTTAACAGAAAACTCGTGAGCTCTGTTAGCAAAAGAAAACAAAACACCACTTCAAGGTACTGTAATGAACTCATTCTTTATTTATATTGGTGTTAAACCTACTGTATTCCAACTTCTCTATGGTTTATAAACTCTTTTACTAGCCATAGATTCATTAAAATAAGCAAACAACACACAAAAACAGAATCTGTCAAAAACAGAACAGTCTGTAGTAATCTGTAACTAACGCAAACTTATGGAACTCCAAAAATTCTAATATAATTGCTGGACATGAGGAATTTATCTATTAATCATCTGCAAAAAGAATTAACTAAATAGCACTCTCCAATAAAAATGGCAGCAATTCTTGTGAGCGCTAAAGTTTATGTTTTTTACAGCAAGATCAACAAGACTTTCCCCAAGTCTTCCCAACGGTTCTACTTGGCACCAACACTAAGTAAAACATAAAAACTCAATATAACAGAGGCTAGATAAATTATTTATTGCTAAACAGGAGCAAAAAGCAAGGAATAAAATAAAATTGGGTTGCCTCCCAACAAGCGCTATCGTTTAACGCCCCTAGCTAGGCATGATGATTTCAACGATGCTCACATAAAAGATAAAAATTGAAACATAAAGAGGGCATCATAAAGAATATTACTAGCACATTTAAGCCTAACCCACTTCCTATGTATAGGGATTTTGTGAGCAAACAACTTGTGGGAACAAGAATCAACTTGCATAGGAAGGTAAAACAAGGATAACTTCAAAACTTTAATCACATAGAGAGGAAACTTGATATTTATTGCAATTCCTACAAGCATATATTCCTCCCTCATAATACTTTTCAGTAGCATCATGAATGAATTCAACAATATAACCAACACATAGAGCATTCTTATCATGATCTACAAACATAGAAAATTTACTACTCTCCACATAAGCAAAATTCTTCGCATGAATAATAGTGGGAGCAAACTCACCAAAATAATTATCATGTGAGGCATAATCCAATTTAAAACTAAAATCATGATGACAAGTTTCATGGATATCATTATTCTTTATAGCATACAAGTCATCACAATAATCATCATAGATAGCAACTTTGTTCTCATAATCAATTGGAACCTCTTCCGGAATAGTGGATTCATCACAAAATAAAGTCATGACCTCTCAAAATCCACTTTCATCAATATAATCATCATAAATAGGAGGAATGCTTTCATCATAATAAATTTGCTCATCAAAACTTGGGGGACAAAAAATATCATCTTCATCAAACATAGCTTCCCCAAGCTTGTGGCTTTGCATATCATTAGTATCATGGATATTCAAAGAATTCATACTAACAACATTGCAATCATGCTCACCCTTAAAATATTTAGTGCCAAACATTCTAATGCATTCTTCTTCTAACACCTTGGCACAATTTTCCTTTCCATCATACTCACGAAAGATATATTAAAAAGATGAAGCGTATGAGGCAAACTCAATTCCATATTTTTTTGTAGTTTTATTTTATAAACTAGACTAGTGATAAAACAAGAAACTAAAAGACTAGATTGCAAGACCTAAAGATATACCTTCAAGCGCTAACCTCCCCATCAACGGCGCCAGAAAAGATCTTGATGTCTAATACACAACCTTCTTCTTGTAGACGTTGTTGGGCCTCCAAGTGCATAGGTTTGTAGGACAGTAGCAAATTTCCCTCAAGTGGATGACCTAAGGTTTATCAATCCGTAGGAGGCATAGGATGAAGATGGTCTCTCTCAAGCAACCCTGCAACCAAATAACAAAGAGTCTCTTGTGTCCCCAACACACCCAATACAATGGTAAATTGTATAGGTGCACTAGTTCGGCGAAGAGATGGTGATACAAGTGGTATATGGATGGTAGATAAAGGTATTTGTAATCTGAAATTATAAAAACAGAAAGGTAACTAATGGTAAAAGTGAGCATAAACAATATTGCAATGCATTGAAACAAGGCCTAGGGTTTATACTTTCACTAGTGCAAGCCCTCTCAACAATAATAACATAATTGGATAACATAACTATCCCTCAACATGCAACAAAGAGTCACTCCAAAGTCACTAATAGCGGAGAACAAACGAAGAGATTATGGTAGGGTATGAAACCACCTCAAAGTTATTCTTTCCAATCAATCTGTTGGGCTATTCCTATAAGTGTCACAAACAGCCCTAGAGTTCGTACTAGAATAACACCTTAAGACACAAATCAACCAAAACCCTAATGTCACCTAGATACTCCAATGTCACCTCAAGTATCCGTGGGTATGATTATACGATATGCATCACACAATCTCAGATTCATCTATTCAACCAACACATAGAACCTCAAAGAGTGCCCCAACGTTTCTACCGGAGAATCACGACGAAAACGTGTGCCAACCCCTATGCATAGGTTCATGGGAGGAACCCGCAAGTTGATCACCAAAACATACATCAAGTTAATCACGTGGTATCCCATGGTCACCATAGATACACATGGCAAGACGTACATCAAGTGTTCTCAAATCTTTAAAGACTCTATGCGATAAGATAACTTCAAAGAGGAAACTCAATTCATTACAAGAGAGTAGAGGGGGAGAAGAAACATAAGATCCAACTACAATAGCAAAGCTCGCGATACATCAAGATCATGCCAAATCAAGAACACGAGAGAGAGAGATCAAACACATAGCTACTGGTACATACCCTCAGCCCCGAGGGAGAACTACTCCCTCCTCGTCATGGAGAGCACCGGGATGATGAAGATGACACTGGAGAGGGATTCCCCCTCTGGCAGGTTTCCAGAACGGGTCTAGATTGGCTTTCGGTGGCTACGGAGGCTTCTGGCGGCGGAACTCCCGATCTATTGTGTTCCCCGATCGTTTTAGGGTATATGGAGATATATAGGCGGAAGAAGTATGTCAGGGGGGCACGAGGGGCCCTCGAGGGTGGAGGGCGCGCCCAGGGGGGTGGGCGCGCCCCCCTGCCTCGTGGCTTCCTCATCACTTCCCTTACGTGGACTCCAAGTCTCCCGGGTTGCTTTCCTTCCAAAAATAAGTTCCGTGAAGTTTCAGGTCAATTGGACTCCGTTTGATTTTCCTTTTCTGCGATACTCTAAAACAAGGAAAAAACAGAGACTGGCACTGGGCTCTGGGTCAATAGGTTAGTACCAAAAATCATATAAAATAGCATATAAATGCATATAAAACATCCAAGGTTGATAATATAATAGCATGGAACAATCAAAAATTATAGATACGTTCGAGACGTATCAGGAGGCCGAGCCGGCGGGTTGGCATAGCGCAGCAGGGTGCGGCGAAGTAGTGGTTGGAGGCGGCTCGGCGGGTTCCAGCTCGAACCTGTGAACCCGTCAACTCAAGGAAAACATAGCAGCTAGTAGTAGAAGCTCAACAGCGCGGCGGCTCCAACTTGTGCAGCCCGGCGATCCGTGAGGATGGCGTTTTAGATGCGGAGCCAATCCGGCAGCTGGTATGGCCACTACGGCGGCTCAGTGGTGCATCGGGAGAAGACGACATGGGTGCTGGAGGATGGCTGCATCCGGCCGCGACAAGGAGAGATGAGCAGGGATGGCTCGTGAGCAGAGGTGAGGTAGCCGGCGGCTCAGGCCAGATCCGACTCGGAAGCGGCCATCAGCTCAGAACCGGTGAACCGGCAGCCGGCCGGCCCACGCGCGGGGTGAGCCGGAGGAGACCATAGTAGAGGCGGATGCCGCAGAGGCGGCGATTCATGGCGATGGAAGCGGCGACTTAGGGCCAGTTGAGGTAGGTGGAGATGAGGTCGCGTGGGGGCGACTCACGGCGACCGGCCGGCTTGCAAGTGGAGGTGAGGCACGATGGTGATGTGGAGCAAGGCCCGGAGCAGCTCGCAGGGCTCGCCGGCCGGCAGCTCAATGTAGAAGCAATTTAACGGTAACCGCGATAGCTTGCGACGGCTCGGCGATTTGAGGTAGGCCGGGGAGGCCCATCAAAGAAAAAGAGACCAACCCAAGGGCTACTACCTCTTGAGCACTGCGTTGGTTTTCCCTTGAAGAGGAAAGGGTGATGCAGCAACGTAGCGTAAGTATTTCCCTCAGTTTTTGAGAACCAAGGTATCAATCTAGTAGGAGACTACGCGCAAGTCGCCTCGCACCTACACAAACAAATAAGAACCTTGCAACCAACGCAATAAAGGGGTTGTCAATCCCTTCACGGCCAATTGCAAAAGTGAGATCTGATAGAGATAATAAGATAAATATTTTTGGTATTTTTATAATATAGATTGAAAGTAAAGATTGCAAAGTAAAATAGATTGGAAACTTATATGATAGAAAATAGACCCGGGGGCCATAGGTTTCACTAGTGGCTTCTCTCAAAATAGCATAAGTATTACGGCGGGTGAACAAATTACTGTCGAGCAATTGATAGAAAAGTGCATAATTATGAGAATATCTAGGCATGATCATGTATATAGGCATCACGTCCGCGACAAGTAGACCGAAACGATTCTGCATCTACTACTATTACTCCACACATCGACCGCTATCCAACATGCATCTAGAGTATTAAGTTCATAAGAACAGAGTAACGCATTAGGCAAGATGACATGATGTAGAGGGATAAACTCAAACAATATGATATAAACCCCATCTTTTTATCTTCGATGGCAACAATACAATACGTGCCTTGCTGCCCCTGCTGTCACTGGGAAAGGACACCGCAAGATTGAACCCAAAGCTAAGCACTTCTCCCATTGCAAGAAAGATCAATCTAGTAGGCCAAACCAAACTGATAATTCGAAGAGACTTGCAAAGATAACAAATCATACATAAAAGAATTCGGAGAAGAACCAAATACTGTTCATAGATAATCTTGATCATAAACCCACAATTCACCGGATCCCGACAAACACACCGCAAAAAGAGTTACATCAAGTAGATCTCCAAGAAGATCGAGGAGAACTTTGTATTGAGATCCAAAGAGAGAGAAGAAGCCATCTAGCTAATAACTATGGACCCGAAGGTCTGTGGTAAAATACTCACACATCATCGGAGAGGCTATGGTGTTGATGTAGAAGCCCTCCGTGATCGATTCACCCTCCGACGGAGATCCGAGAAAGGCCCCAAGATGGGATCTCTTGGGTACAGAAGGTTGCAGTGGTGGAAATAGGGTTTCGTGGTGCTCTCAGATGTTTTCAGGGTATATGAGTATATATAGGCGAAAGAAGTCGGTCAGGGGAGCCACGAGGGGCCCACGAGGGTGGGGGGCGCGCCTCCCTGCCTCGCGGCCTCCTCGATGCTTCCTTGACGTCCACTCCAAGTCTCCTGGATTGCGTTTGTTCCAAAAATCACTCTCCCGAAGGTTTCATTCCATTTGGATTCCTTTTGATATTCCTTTTCCGCGAAACACTGAAATAGGCAAAAAACATCAATTTGCACTGGGCCTTTGGTTAGTAGGTTAGTCCCAAAAATAATATAAAAGTATATAATAAAGCCCATTAAACATCCAAAACAGATAATATAATAGCATGGAACAATCAAAAATTATAGATACGTTGGAGACGTATCAAGCATCCCCAAGCTTAATTCCTGCTCGTCCTCGAGTAGGTATATGATAAAAACAGAATTTTTGATGTGGAATGCTACCTAGTATAATTTTCTATGTAATTTTCTTTATTGTGGCATGAATGTTCAGATCTGAAAGATTCAAGACAAAAGTTTAATATTGACATAAAAATAATAATACTTCAAGTATACTAACTAAGCAATTATGTGTTCTCAAAATAACATGGCCAAAGAGAGTTCATCCCTACAAAATCATATAGTTTGGTCATGCTCCATTTTCGTCCACAAGAATGCTCTTATCATGCACAACCCCGATGACAAGCCAAGCAATTGTTTCATACTTCAGTAATCTCAAACTTTTTTTAACTTTCATCCAATACATGAGCGTGAGCCGATATAACACTATGGGTGGAATAGAGTATAATGATGAGGGTTATGTGGAGAAGACAAAAAGGAGAAAGTCTCACATTAACGCGGCTAATCAACGGGCTAGGGAGATGCCCATCAATTGATGTCAATGCAAGGAGTAGGCATTGCCATGCAACGGATGCACCAGAGCTATAAATGTATGAAAGCTCAACAAAAGAAACTAAGTGGGTGTGCATCCAACTTGCTTGCTCACGAATACCTAGGGCATTTGAGGAAGCCCATTGTTGGAATATACAAGCCAAGTTCTATAATGAAAAATTCCCACTAGTATATGAAAGTGACAAACCAAGAGACTCTCTATCATAAAGATCATGGTGCTACTTTGAAGCACAAGTGTGGAAAAAGGATAGTAGCATTGTCCCTTTTTATTTCTTTTTTGGGCCTTTCCCCTTTTTTTATTTGGCCTTTCTCCCTTCTTTTTTTGTTTTTATTTGGGACAATTCTCTATTAATGATGATCATCACACTTATATTTATTTACAACTCAATGGTTACAACTCGATACTAGAACAAAATATGACTCTATATGAATGCCTCTGGTGGTGTACCGGGATGGGCAATGAATCAAGAGTGACATGTATGATAAATTATGCATGGTGGGTTTGCCACAAATACAATGTCAACTACATGATCATGCAAGGGAATATGACAATGATGAAGCGTGTCATAATAAATGAAACGATGGAAAGTTGCATGACAATATATCTCGGAATGGCTATGGAAATGCCATAATAGGTAGGTATGGTGGTTGTTTTGAGGAAGATATAAGGATGTTTATGTGTGATAGAGCATATCATATCACGGGGTTTGGATGCACCGGCGAAGTTTGCACTAACTCTCAAGGTGAGAAAGGGCAATGCACGGTACCGAAGAGGCTAGCAATGATGGAAAGGTGAGAGTGCGTATAGTCCATGGACTCAACATTAGTCATAAAGAACTCACATACTTATTGCAAAAATCTACAAGTCATCAAAAACCAAGCATTACACGCCACTCATAAGGATGACAATCAAAGAACACCTCATGTAGGAAAAGACCATCTCTTGTCTACGACCGCCACTCATAAGGATGACAATCAAAGAACACCTCATGTTTCAATTTTTTTACATAACGGTTACCATACGTGCATGTTACGGGATTTGCAAACTTCAACACAAGTATTTCTCAAATTCACAACTACTCAACTAGCACGACTCTAATATTACCATCTTCATATCTCAAAGCAATCATCAAGTATCAAACTTCTCATAGTATTCAATGCACTTTTATGAAAGTTTTTATTATACCTATCTTGGATGCCTATCATATTAGGACTAATTTTATAGCCAAAGCAAACTACCATGCTGTTCTAAGGGATTCTCAAAATAATATAAGTGAAGCATGAGAGATCAATAATTTCTATAAAACAAAACCACCACCGTGCTCTAAAAGATATAAGTGAAGCACTAGAGCAAAATTATCTAGCTCAAAAGATATAAGTGAAGCACATAGAGTATTTTAATAAATTCCGATTCATGTGTGTCTCTCCCAAAAGGTGTGTACATAAAGTATGATTGTGGTAAACTAGAAAGCAAAGACTCAAATCATAAAAGACACCCCAAGCAAAACACATATCATGTGGTGAATAAAAATATAACATCAAGTAAAGTTACCGATGGACGAAGACGAAAGAGGGGATGCCTTCCGGGGCATCCCCAAGCTTAGGCTTTTGGTTGTCCTTGAATTTTACCTTGGGGTGCCTTGGGAATCCCCTAGCTTAGGCTCTTGCCACTCCTTATTCCATAATCCATCAAATCTTTACCCAAAACTTGAAAACTTCACAACACAAAACTCAACAGAAAATCTCATGAGCTACGTTTGTATAAGAAAACAAACCACCACTTAAGGTACTGTAATGAAATCATTCTTTATTTAAATTGGTGTTAAACCTACTATATTCCAACTTCTCTACGGTTCATACCCTCCGATATTAGCCATAGATTCATCAAAATAAGCAAACACCACACGAAAAATAGAATCTGTCAAAAACAGAACCGTCTGTAGTAATCTGTTGGTTTCGAATACTTCTGCAACCCCAAAAATTCTGAAATAAATTGGTGGACGTGAGTAATTTGTCTGTTAATCATATGCAAAAATAATCAACCTAATCGCACTCTCCAGTAAAAAATGGCAGCAAATCTCGTGTGCGCTAAAGTTTCTGTTTTTTACAGCAAGATCGCAAAAACTTCCCCCAAGTCTTCCCAAAGGTTCTACTTGGCAAAAACACTAGTTAAAAGCATAAAACCACATATAAACAGAACCTAGATGAACTATTTATTACTAAACAGAACCAAAAAGCAAGAAACAAAAATAAAATTGGGTTGCCTCCCAACAAGCGCTATCGTTTAACGCCCCTAGCTAGGCATAGAAACAAGAATCGATCTAGATATTATCATCTTTGGTGTGCAATCCATAAGTGGCTCTCATAATAGATTCATAAGGTAATTTAATTGTCTTTCTAGGAAATTTTTCGATGCCTTTCCTTAACGTAAATTGGAATCTAATGTTTCCTTCTTTCATATCAATAATTGCACCAATCGTTCTTAGGAAAGGTCTACCAAGAATTATATGACATGTAGGATTGCAATCTATGTCAAGAACAATGAAATCTACGGGCACATAATTCCTATTTGAAACAATAATAACATCATTAATCCTTCCCATAGATTTCTTAATAGTGGAATCCGCAAGATGCAAGTTTAAAGAACAATCATCAAATTCACGGAAACCTAACACATCACACAAAGTTTTTGGAATCATGGAAACACTAGCACCCAAATCACATAAAGCATAGCATTCATGATCTTTAATATTAATTGTAATAGTAGGTTCCCACTCATCATAAAGTTTTCTAGCGATAGAAACTTTTAATTCAAGCTTTTCTTCATAAGATTGCATTAAAGCATCAATGATATGTTTGGTAAAAGCTTTATTTTGACTATAAGCATGAGGAGAATTTAACACGGACTGCAAAAAGGAAATACAATATATTAAAGAATAATTATCATAAATAAATTCCTTGAAATCCAAAATAGTGGGTTCATTGCTATGTAAAGTTTTGACCTCTTCAATCCCAATTTTACCAATTTTGTATCAAGTTCTAAAAACTCCGAATCATTGGGACACCTTCTAACTAAAGTTGACTCATCTCCAGTCCCATCATTATCAAGAATCATATTGCAAAACAAAGATTTAATAGGGGACACATCAATCACTTTTAGATCTTCATCATTATTATCATGAAAACTAGAAGAACACGCTTTCATAAAGCAATCTTTTTTAGCACGCATCCTAGCAGTTCTTTCTTTGCATTCATCAATGGAAATTCTCATGGCTTTGAGAGACTCATTGCTATCATGCTTAGGTGGAATAGATCTAAGTTTCAAAGAATCAATATCAAGAGAAATTTGATCCACGTTCCTAGCCAACTCATCAATCTTAGACAATTTTTCTTCAATCAAAGCATTGAAACTCTTTTGCGAACTAATAAATTCTATAATACTAGATTCAAAATCAGAGGGCGTCTTATTATAATTTCTATAAGAACTGTTGTACGAATTACCATAATTATTAGATGAAATACTAGGATACTGCCTAGGATTAAAGTTTCCTCTATACACGTTGTTACCAAAATTGTTCCTACCAACAAAATTCACATCCATAGATTCATTATTATTCTCAATCAAAGTAGACAAAGGCATATCATTAGGATCAACATGAGCACTCTTATTAGCAAACAACTTCATAAGTTCATCCATCTTTCCACTCAAAACATAAATTTCTTCTATCGCATGAACCTTTTTACTAGTAGATCTTTCGGTGTGCCTGATACGTCTCCAACGTATCTATAATTTTTGATTGCTCCATGCTATATTATCTACTGTTTTGGATGTTTATGGGCTTTATTATACACTTTTATATCATTTTTGGGACTAACCTATTAACCCAGAGCCCAGTGCCAATTTCTGTTTTTACCTTGTTTTAGAATATCGCAGAAAAGGAAAACCAAACGGAGTCCAATTGACCTGAAACTTCATGGAACTTATTTTTGTATCAGAAGAAGCCCAATAGACTTGGAGTGCACGTCAGGGGATCTACAAGGAAGCCACGATGCAGGGGGGCGCGCCCACCCCCCTAGGCGCGCCCTCCACCCTCGTGGGCCCATCGTGCTCCCCCTGACGTATTTCTTCCGCCTATATATCTCCATATACCCTAAAAACATCCGGGAGCACAATAGATCGGGAGTTCCGCCGCCAGAAGCCTTCGTAGCCACCGAAAACCAATCTAGACCCGTTCCGGCACCCTGTTGGAGGGGGGGGATCCATCTCCGGTGGCCATCTTCATCATCCCGGTGCTCTCCATGACGAGGAGGGAGTAGTTCTCCCTCGGGGCTGAGGGTATGTACCAGTAGCTATGTGTTTTATCTCTCTCTCTCTATCTCACTCATGTTCTTGAGGTGATACGATCTTGATGTATCGCGAGCTTTGCTATTATATTTGGATCCTATGATGTTTTCTACCCACTCTACTCTCTTGTAATGGCTTGAGTTTCCCATTTGAAGTTATCATATCGGATTGAGTCTTTAAAGATTTGAGAACACTTGATGTATGTCCTGCTGTGCGTATCTGTGGTGACAATGGGATATCACGTGATTCACTTGATGTATGTTTTGGTGATCAACTTGTGGGTTCCGCCCATGAACCTATGCATAGGGGTTGGCACATGTTTTCATTGTGATTCTCCGGTAGGAACTTTGGGGCACTCTTTGAGGTTCTATGTGTTGGTTGAATAGATGAATCTGAGATTTTGTGATGCATATCGTATAATCATACCCGCGGATACTTGAGGTGACATTGGACTATCTAGGTGACATTAGGGTTTTGGTTGATTTGTGTCTTAAGGTGTTATTCTAGTACGAACTCTAGGGCTGTTTGTGACACTTATAGGAATAGCCCAACGGATTGATTGGAAAGAATAATTTTGAGGTGGTTTCGTACCCTACCATAATCTCTTCGTTTGTTCTCCGCTATTAGTGACTTTGGAGTGACTCTTTGTTGCATGTTGAGGGATAGTTATTTGATCCAATTAGGTTGTTATTGTTGAGAGGACTTGCACTATGAAGGTATGAACCCTAGGCCTTGTTTCAATGCATTGCAATACCATTTACACTCACTTTTATCATTAGTTACCTTGCTGTTTTTAAATTTTCAGATTACAAAAACCTTTATCTACTATCCATATTGCACTTGTATCACCATCTCTTCGCCGAACTAGTGCACCTATACAATTTACCATTGTATTGGGTGTGTTGGGGACACAAGAGACACTATGTTATTTGGTTGCAGGGTTGCTTGAGAGGGACCATCTTCATCCTATGCCTCCTACAGATTGATAAACCTTAGGTCATCCACTTGAGGAAAATTTGCTACTGTCCTACAAACCTCTGCACTTGGAGGCCCAACAACGTCTACAAGAAGAAGGTTGTGTAGTAGACATCAAGCTCTTTTCTGGCGCCGTTGCCAGAGAGGTTAGCGCTTGAAGGTATATCTTTAGATCTTGCAATCGAGTCTTTTAGTTTCTTGTTTTACCACTTGTTTAGTTTATAAAATAAAATTACAAAAAATATGGAATTGAGTTTGCCTCATACGCTTCATCTTTTTTATATCTTTCGTGAGTATGATGGAAAGGAAAATTGTGCCAAAGTGTTAGAAGAAGAATGCATTAAAATGTTTGGCACTAAATATTTGAATGATGAGCATGATTGTAATGTTGTTAGTATGAATTCCTTGAATATCCATAATGCTAATGATATGCAAAGCCACAAGCTTGGGGAAGCTATGTTTGATGAAGATGACATTTTTTGTCCCCCAAGCTTTGATGAGCAAATTTACTATGATGAAAGCATGCCTCCTATCTATGATGATTATTGTGATGACATGTATGCTTTAAAGAATAATGATAACCATGAAACTTGTCATCTTGATCTTAATTTTCAATCACATGATAGTTATTTTGTTGAGTTTGCTCCCACTATTATTCATGAGAAGAAATTTGCTTATGTGGAGAGTAATAAAAATTCTATGCTTGTAGATCATGAAAATAATGCTTTAGGTGCTGGTTATATTGTTGAATTCATTCATGATTCTACTGAAAATTATTATGAGGGAGGAACATATACTTGTAGGAATTGCAATAATATCAAGTTTCCTTTGTATGCGCTTAAAATCTTGAAGTTATGCTTGTTTTGCTTTCCTATGCTAGTTGATTATTGTTCCCATAAATTGTTTGCTCACAAAATCCCTATGCATAGGAAGTGGGTTAGACTTAAATGTTCTAGTCATACTCTTCATGATGCTCTCTTTATGTTTCAATTCTTATCCTTTATCTGAGCATCATTGAAAGCATCATGCCTAGCTAGGGGCGTTAAACGATAGCGCTTGTTGGGAGGCAACCCAACTTTATTTTTGTTCCTTGATTTTTGGTCCTGTTTAGTAATAAATAATTCATCTATCCTATGTTTATATGTGGTTTTATGATTTTAATTAATGTTTGTGCCAAGTAGAACCTTTGGGAAGACTTGGGGAAAGTCTTTTTAATCTTGCTGTAAAAACAGAAACTTTAGCGCTCACGAGAATTGCTGCCATTTTTATTTGGAAAGTGCTATTTAGTTAATTCTGTTTGCAGATGATTAATAGATAAATTCCTCACGTCCAGCAATTTATTTGAGAATTTTATGAGTTGCAGAAGTTTGCATTAGTTACAGATTACTACAGAATGTTCTGTTTTTGACAGATTCTGTTTTTCATGTGTTGTTTACTTATTTTGTTGAATCTATGGCTAGTAAAAGAGTTTATAAACCGTAGAGAAGTTGGAATACAGTAGGTATAACACCAATATAAATAAAGAATGAGTTAATTACAGTACCTTGAAGTGGTGTTTTGTTTTCTTTCGCTAACGGAGCTTACGAGTTTTCTGTTAAGTTTTGTGTTGTGAAGTTTTCAAGTTTTGGGTAAAGATTTGATGGAATATGGAATAAGGAGTGGAAAGAGCCTAAGCTTGGGGATGCCCAAGGCTCCCCAAGGTAATATTCAAGGATAACCAAGAGCCTAAGCTTGGGGATGCCCCAGATTGCATCCCCTCTTTTGTCTTCGTTCATCGGTAACTTTACTTGGAGCTATATTTTTATTCGCCACATGATATGTGTTTTGCTTGGAGCGTCATTTTATTTTCTTTTGTTTTGCTTGCTGTTTGAATAAAATACCAAGATCTTAAATTATTAAATGTTAGAGAGTCTTCACATAGTTGCATAATTATTCAACTACTCATTGAGCTTCACTTTTATCTTTCGGAGTAGTTTGTCATTTGCTCTAGTACTTCACTTATATCTTTTAGAGCACGGTGGTGGTTTTTATTATATAGAAATAGATGAACTCTCATGCTTTACTTATATTATTTTGAGAGTATTAAATATCATGGTAATTTGCTTAAATAATCCTAATATGCTAGGCATCCGAGAATAGTAAAAACTTTCACATAGATTATTGAATACTAAGAGAAGTTTGATACTTGATGATTGTTTTGAGATATGGAGGTAATAATATCAAAGTCGTGCTAGTTGAGTAGTTGTGAATTTGAGAAATGCTTGTGTTGAAGTTTGCAAGTCCCGTAGCATGCACGCATGGTAAACATTATGTAACAAATTTGAAACATGGGGTGTTCTTTGATTGTCTTCCTTATGAGTGGCGGCCGGGGACGAGCGATGGTCTTTTCCTACCAATCTATCCCCCTAGGAGCATGCGCGTAGTGCCGAGGTTTTTGATGACTTGTAGATTTTTGCAATAAGTATGTGAGTTCTTTATGACTAATGTTGAGTCCATGGATTATACGCACTCTCACCCTTCCATCATTGCTAGCCTCTTCGGTACCGTGCATTGCCCTTTCTCACATTGAGAGTTGGTGCAAGCTTCGCCAGTGCATCCAAACCCCGTGATATGATACGCTCTTTCACACATAAACCTCCTTATATCTTCCTCAAAACAGCCACCATACCTACCTATTATGGCATTTCCATAGCCATTCCGAGATATATTGCCCTGCAGCTTTCCACCGTTCTGTTTATTATGACACGCATCATCATTGTCATATTGCTTTGCATGATCATGTAGTTGACATCGTATTTGTGGCAAAGCCACCGTTCATAATTTCTCATACATGTCACTCTGGATTCATCGCAATCCAGGTACACCGCCGGAGGAATTCATATAGAGTCATACTTTGTTCTAGTATCGAGTTGTAATCATTGAGTTGTAAATAAATAGAAGTGTGATGATCATCATATTATAGAGCATTGTCCCAAGTGAGGAATAAAAAAAAGAGAAAGGCCATAAAAAAGGAGAAGGCCCCCCAAAAAGAGAAAGTCCATAAAAAAAGAGAAGGCCCAAAAAAGCAAAAAAATAAATATGAGAGAAAAAGAGAGAAGGGACAATGCTACTATCCTTTGCCACACTTGTGCTTCAAAGTAGCACCATAATCCTCATGATAGAGAGTCTCTTGTTTTGTCACTTTCATATACTAGTGGGAATTTTTCATTATAGAACTTGGCTTGTATATTCCAACAATGGGCCTCCTCAAGTGCCCTAGGTCTTCGTGAGCAAGCAAGTTGGATGCACACCCACTTAGTTTCTTTTGTTTTAGCTTTCATACATGTATAGCTCTAGTGCATCCGTTGCATGGCAATCCCTACTCCTTGCATTGACATCAATTGATGGGCATCTCCCTAGCCCATTGATTAGCCGCGTCGATGTGAGACTTTCTCCTTTTTGTCTTCTCCACAAAACCCCCTCATTATATTTTATTCCACCCATAGTGCTATATCCATGGCTCGCGCTCATGTATTGCGTGAAGGTTTATAGGTTTGAGATTACTAAAGTATGAAACAATTTCTTGGCTTGTCATCGGGGTTGTGCATGATGAGAGCATTCTTGTGTGACGAAAATGGAGCACGACTAAACTATATGATTTTGTAGGGATGAACTTTATTTGGCCATGTTATTTTGAGAAGACATGATTGCTTAGTTAGTATGCTTGAAGTATTATTATTTTTATGTCAATATGAACTTTTATCTTGAATCTTTCGGATCTGAATATTCATGCCACAATTAAGAAGAATTACACTAAAATTATGCCAAGTAGCACTCCGCATCAAAAATTCTGTTTTTATCATTTACCTACTCGAGGACGAGCAGGGATTAAGCTTGGGGATGCTGATACGTCTCCAATGTATCTATAATTTTTCATTGCTCCATGCTATATTATCTACTGTTTTGGATGTTTATGGGCTTTATTATACACTTTTATATCATTTTTGGGACTAACCTATTAACCCAGAGCCCAGTGCCAATTTCTGTTTTTACCTCGTTTTAGAATATCGCAGAAAAGGAAAACCAAACGGAGTCCAATTGACCTGAAACTTCATGGAACTTATTTTTGTATCAGAAGAAGCCCAAAAGACTTGGAGTGCACGTCAGGGGATCTACGAGGAAGCCATGAGGCAGGGGGGCGCGCCCACCCCCCTAGGCGCGCCCTCCACCCTCGTCGGCCCCCCGTGCTCCCCCTGACGTATTTCTTCCGCCTATATATCTCCATATACCCTAAAAACATCCGGGAGCACAATAGATCGGGAGTTCTACCGCCAGAAGCCTCCGTAGCAACCTAAAACCAATCTAGACCCGTTCCAGCACCCTATTGGAGTGGGGGATCCATCTTCGGTGGCCATCTTCATCATCCCGGTGCTCTCCATAATGAGGAGGGAGTAGTTCTCCCTCGGGGCTGAGGGTATGTACCAGTAGCTATGTGTTTTATCTCTCTCTCTCTCACTCATGTTCTTGAGGTGATACGATCTTGATGTATCACGAGCTTTGCTATTATATTTGGATCCTATGATGTTTTCTACCCCCTCTACTCTCTTGTAATGGCTTGAGTTTCCCATTTGAAGTTATCTTATCGGATTGAGTCTTTAAAGATTTGAGAACACTTGATGTATGTCTTGCTGTGCGTATCTGTGGTGACAATGGGATATCACGTGATTCACTTGATGTATGTTTTGGTGATCAACTTGCGGGTTCCGCCCATGAACCTATGCATAGGGGTTGGCACACGTTTTCGTCGTGATTCTCCGGTAGGAACTTTGGGGCACTCTTTGAGGTTCTATGTGCTGGTTGAATAGATGAATCTGAGATTGTGTGATGCATATCGTATAATCATACCCACGGATACTTGAGGTGACATTCGAGTATCTAGGTGACATTAGGGTTTTGGTTGATTTGTGTCTTAAGGTGTTATTCTAGTACGGACTCTAGGGCTGTTTGTGACACTTATAGGAATAGCCCAACGGATTGATTGGAAAGAATAACTTTGAGGTGGTTTCGTACCCTACCATAATCTCTTCGTTTGTTCTCCGCTATTAGTGACTTTGGAGTGACTCTTTGTTGCATGTTGAGGGATAGTTATGTGATCCAATTATGTTGTTATTGTTGAGAGGACTTGCACTATGAAGGTATGAACCCTAGGCCTTGTTTCAATGCATTGCAATACCGTTTACGCTCACTTTTATCATTAGTTACCTTGCTGTTTTTAAATTTTCAGATTACCAAAACCTTTATCTACTATCCATATTGCACTTGTATCACCATCTCTTCGCCGAACTAGTGCACCTATACAATTTACCATTGTATTGGGTGTGTTGGAGACACAAGAGACTCTATGTTATTTGGTTGCAGGGTTGCTTGAGAGGGACCATCTTCATCCTACGCCTCCTACAGATTGATAAACCTTAGGTCATCCACTTGAGGAAAATTTGCTACTGTCCTACAAACCTCTGCACTTGGAGGCCCAACAACGTCTACAAGAAGAAGGTTGTGGAGTAGACATCAAGCTCTTTTCTGGCGCCGTTGCCGGAGAGGTTAGCGCTTGAAGTTATATCTTTAGATCTTGCAATCGAGTCTTTTAGTTTCTTGTTTTATCACTTGTTTAGTTTATAAAAAAAAATTAAAAAAAATATGGAATTGAGTTTGCCTCATACGCTTCATCTTTTTTATATCTTTTGTGAGTATGATGGAAAGGAAAATTGTGCCAAAGTGTTAGAAGAAGAATGCATTAAAATGTTTGGCACTAAATATTTGAATGATGAGCATGATTGTAATGTTGTTAGTATGAATTCCTTGAATATCCATAATGCTAATGATATGCAAAGCCACAAGCTTGGGGAAGCTATGTTTGATGAAGATGATATTTTTTGTCCCCCAAGCTTTGATGAGCAAATTTACTATGATGAAAGCATGCCTCCTATCTATGATGATTATTGTGATGACATGTATGCTTTAAAGAATAATGATAACCATGAAACTTGTCATCTTGATCTTAATTTTCAATCACATGATAGTTATTTTGTTGAGTTTGCTCCCACTATTATTCATGAGAAGAAATTTGCTTATGTGGAGAGTAATAAAAATTCTATACTTGCAGATGATGAAAATAATACTTTGGGTTCTGGTTATATTGTTGAATTCATTCATGATTCTACTGAAAATTATTATGAGGGAGGAACATATACTTGTAGGAATTGCAATAATATCAAGTTTCCTTTGTATGCGCTTAAAATCTTGAAGTTATGCTTGTTTTGCTTTCCTATGCTAGTTGATTATTGTTCCCATAAATTGTTTGCTCACAAAATCCCTATCATAGGAAGTGGGTTAGACTTAAATGTTCTAGTCATACTCTTCATTATGCTCTCTTTATGTTTCAATTCTTATCCTTTATCTGAGCATCATTGAAATCATCATGCCTAGCTAGGGGCGTTAAACGATAGCGCTTGTTGGGAGGCAACCCAACTTTATTTTTGTTCCTTGATTTTTGGTCCTGTTTAGTAATAAATAATTCATCTATCCTCTGTTTATATGAGGTTTTATGATTTTAATTAGTGTTTGTGCCAAGTAGAACCTTTGGGAAGACTTGGGGAAAGTCTTTTTAATCTTGCTGTAAAAAACAGAAACTTTAGCGCTCATGAGAATTGCTGCCATTTTTATTTGGAAAGTGCTATTTAGTTAATTCTGTTCGCAGATGATTAATAGATAAATTCCTCACGTCCAGAAATTTATTTGAGAATTTTATGAGTTTCAGAAGTTTGCATTAGTTACAGATTACTACAGACTGTTCTGTTTTTGACAGATTCTGTTTTTCATGTGTTGTTTACTTATTTTGATGAATCTATGGCTAGTAAAAGAGTTTATAAACCGTAGAGAAGTTGGAATACAGTAGGTATAACACCAATATAAATAAAGAATGAGTTAATTACAGTACCTTGAAGTGGTGTTTTGTTTTCTTTCGCTAACGGAGCTTACGAGTTTTCTGTTAAGTTTTGTGTTGTGAAGTTTTCAAGTTTTGGGTAAAGATTTGATGGAATATGGAATAAGGAGTGGAAAGAGCCTAAGCTTGGGGATGCCCAAGGCTCCCCAAGTTAATATTCAAGGATAACCAAGAGCCTAAGCTTGGGGATGCCCCGGATTGCATCCCCTCTTTTGTCTTCGTTCATTGGTAACTTTACTTGGAGCTATATTTTTATTCGCCACATGATATGTGTTTTGCTTGGAGCGTCATTTTATTTTCTTTTGTTTTGCTTGCTGTTTGAATAAAATACCAAGATCTTAAATTATTAAATGTTAGAGAGTATTCACATAGTTGCATAATTATTCAACTACTCATTGAGCTTCACTTTTATCTTTCGGAGTAGTTTGTCATTTGCTCTAGTACTTCACTTATATCTTTTAGAGCACGGTGGTGGTTTTATTATATAGAAATAGATGAACTCTCATGCTTTACTTATATTATTTTGAGAGTATTAAATAGCATGGTAATTTTCTTAAATAATCCTAATATGCTAGGCATCCCAGAATAGTAAAAACTTTCACATAGAGTATTGAATACTAAGAGAAGTTTGATACTTGATGATTGTTTTGAGATATGGAGGTAATAATATCAAAGTCGTGCTAGTTGAGTAGTTGTGAATTTGAGAAATGCTTGTGTTGAAGTTTGCAAGTCCCGTAGCATGCACGTATGGTAAACGTTATGTAACAAATTTGAAACATGGGGTGTTCTTTGATTGTCTTCCTTATGAGTGGCGGCCGGGGACGAGCGATGGTCTTTTCCTACCAATCTATCCCCCTAGGAGCATGCACGTAGTGCCGAGGTTTTTGATGACTTGTATATTTTTGCAATAAGTATGTGAGTTCTTTATGACTAATGTTGAGTCCATGGATTATACGCACTCTCACCCTTCCATCATTGCTAGCCTCTTCGGTACCGTGCATTGCCCTTTCTCACATTGAGAGTTGGTGCAAGCTTCGCCAGTGCATCCAAACCACGTGATATGATACGCTCTTTCACACATAAACCTCCTTATATATTCCTCAAAATAGCCACCATACCTACCTATTATGGCATTTCCATAGCCATTCCGAGATATATTGCCCTGCAACTTTCCACCGTTCCCTTTATTATGACACGCATCATCATTGTCATATTGCTTTGCATGATCATGTAGTTGACATCGTATTTGTGGCAAAGCCACCGTTCATAATTTCTCATACATGTCACTCTGGATTCATCGCAATCCAGGTACACCGCCGGAGGAATTCATATAGAGTGATACTTTGTTATAGTATCGAGTTGTAATCATTGAGTTGTAAATAAATAGAAGTGTGATGATCATCATTTTCTAGAGCATTGTCCCAAGTGAGGAATAATAAAAAGAGAAAGGCCATAAAAAAGGAGAAGGCCCCCCAAAAAGAGAAAGGCCATAAAAAAAGAGAAGGCCCAAAAAAACAAAAAAATAAATATGAGAGAAAAAGAGAGAAGGGACAATGCTACTATCCTTTGCCACACTTGTGCTTCAAAGTAGCACCATAATCCTCATGATAGAGAGTCTCTTGTTTTGTCACTTTCATATACTAGTGGGAATTTTTCATTATAGAACTTGGCTTGTATATTCCAACAATGGGCCTCCTCAAGTGCCCTAGGTCTTCGTGAGCAAGCAAGTTGGATGCACACCCACTTAGTTTCTTTTGTTTTAGCTTTCATACATTTATAGCTCTAGTGCATCCGTTGCACGGCAATCCCTACTCCTTGCATTGACATCAATTGATGGGCATCTCCCTAGCCCATTGATTAGCCGCGTCGATGTGAGACTTTCTCCTTTTTGTCTTCTCCACATAACCCCCTCATTATATTTTATTCCACCCATAGTGCTATATCCATGGCTCGCGCTCATGTATTGCGTGAAGGTTTATAGGTTTGAGATTACTAAAGTATGAAACAATTTCTTGGCTTGTCATCGGGGTTGTGGATGATGAGAGCATTCTTGTGTGACGAAAATGGAGCATGACTAAACTATATGATTTTGTAGGGATGAACTTTATTTGGCCATGTTATTTTGAGAAGACATGATTGCTTAGTTAGTATGCTTGAAGTATTATTATTTTTATGTCAATATGAACTTTTATCTTGAATCTTTCGGATCTGAATATTCATGCCACAATTAAGAAGAATTACACTAAAATTATGCCAAGTAGCACTCCGCATCAAAAATTCTGTTTTTATCATTTACCTACTCGAGGACGAGCAGGAATTAAGCTTGGGGATGCTAATACGTCTCCAACGTATCTATAATTTTTCATTGCTCCATGCTATATTATCTACTGTTTTGGATGTTTATGGGCTTTATTATACACTTTTATATCATTTTTGGGACTAACCTATTAACCCAGAGCCCAGTTCCAGTTTTTGTTTTTACCTCATTTTAGAATATCGCAGAAAAGGAAAACCAAACGGAGTCCAATTGACCTGAAACTTCACAGAACTTATTTTTGGATCAGAAGAAGCCCAGAAGACTTGGTGTGCATGTCAGGGGATCTACAAGGAAGCCATGAGGCAGAGGGGTGCGCCCACCCCCTGGGCGCGCCCTCCACCCTCGTGGGCCCCTCGTGCTCCCCCTGACGTATTTCTTCCGCCTATATATCTCCATATACCCTAAAAACATCCGGGAGCACAATAGATCGGGAGTTCCGCCGCCAGAAGCCTCCGTAGCCACCGAAAACCAATCTAGACCCGTTCTGGCACCCTGTTGGAGGGGGGGATCCATCTCCGGTGGCCATCTTCATCATCCCGGTGCTCTCCATGACGAGGAGGGAGTAGTTCTCCCTCGGGGCTGAGGGTATGTACCAGTAGCTATGTGTTTTATCTCTCTCTCTCTCTCGTGTTCTTGAGGTGATACGATCTTGATGTATCGCGAGCTTTGCTATTATATTTGGATCCTATGATGTTTTCTCCCCCCTCTACTCTCTTGTAATGGATTGAGTTTCCCCTTTGAAGTTATCTTATCGGATTGAGTCTTTAAAGATTTGAGAACACTTGATGTATGTATTGCCGTGCGTATCTGTGGTGACAATGGGATATCACGTGATTCACTTGATGTATGTTTTGGTGATCAACTTGCGGGTTCCGCCCATGAACCTATGCATAGGGGTTGGCACATGTTTTCATCGTGGTTCTCCGGTAGGAACTTTGGGGCACTCTTTGAGGTTCTATGTGTTGGTTGAATAGATGAATCTGAGATTGTGTGATGCATATCGTATAATCATACCCACGGATACTTGAGGTGACATTAGGGTTTTGGTTGATTTGTGTCTTAAGGTGTTATTCTAGTACGAACTCTAGGGCTGTTTGTGAAACTTATAGGAATAGCCCAACGGATTGATTGCAAAGAATAACTTTGAGGTGGTTTCGTACCCTACCATAATCTCTTCGTTTCTTCTCCGCTTAGTGACTTTGGAGTGACTCTTTGTTGCATGTTGAGGGATAGTTATGTGATCCAATTATGTTATTATTGTTGAGAGGACTTGCACTAGTGAAAGTATGAACCCTAGGCCTTGTTTCAACACATTGCAATACCGTTTACACTCACTTTTATCATTAGTTACCTTGCTGTTTTTATATTTTCAGATTACAAAAACCTTTATCTACTATCCATATTGCACTTGTATCACCATCTCTTCGCTGAACTAGTGCACCTATACAATTTACCATTGTATTGGGTGTGTTGGGGACACAAGAGACTCTCTGTTATTTGATTGCAGGGTTGCTTGAGAGGGACCATCTTCATCCTACGCCTCCTACGGATTGATAAACCTTAGGTCATCGACTTGATGGAAATTTGCTACTGTCATACAAACCTCTGCACTTGGAGGCCCAACAATGCCTACAAGAAGAAGGTTCTGTAGTAGACATCAGTGTCATTGAGAATAATTAACCATAATATTATCTAGGAGTTTGGCAGCTTCTCCTAATGTGATTTCCATAAAAGTGCCTCCCGCGGCCGAATCTAAAAGATTTCTAGAAGCAAAATTCAATCCGTCATAAATTTTTTGAATGATCATCCATAAATTCAAACCATGAGTAGGGAAATTACGAATCATGAATTTCATCCTCTCCCAAGATTGTGCAACATGCTCATGATCTAGTTGCTTAAAATTCATAATATCGTTTCTAAGAGAGATGATCTTAGAGGGAGGAAAATACTTAGAGATAAAAGCATCTTTGCACTTATTCCAGGAATCAATACTATTTTTAGGTAAAGAAGAAAACCAAGTTTTAGCACAATCTCTAAGAGAAAACGGAAATAGCTTCAATTTAAAAATATCATCATCCACGTCCTTTTTCTTTTGCATGTCACACAAATCAACAAAGTTGTTTAGATGGGTAGCAACATCTTCACTAGGAAGGCCAGCAAATTGATCTTTCATGACAAGATTCAACAAGGCAGTATTAATTTCACAAGATTCAGTATTGGTAAGGGGATCAATCGGAGTGCCAATAAAATCATTATTGTTGGTATTGGAAAAATCGCACAATTTAGTATTGTCTTGAGCCACTGTGACAAACAATCCAACACACAAGCACACAAGAAGCGAGCAAAAAAGAGGTGAACGGAAAAAGAGGGCGAATAAAACGGAAAGGGTGAAGTGGGGAGAGGAAAACAAGAGGCAAATGGCAAATAATGTAATGCAAGGGATAAGAGTTTGTGATGGGTACTTGGTATGTCTCGACTTGACTTGACTTGGAATAGATCTCCCCGGCAACAGCGTCAGAAATCCTTCTTGCTACCTCTTGAGCACTGCGTTGGTTTTCCCTTGAAGAGGAAAGGGTGATGCAGCAAAGTAGCGTAAGTATTTCCCTCAGTTTTTGAGAACCAAGGTATCAATCCAGTAGGAGACTACACGCAAGTCGCCTCGCACCTACACAAACAAATAAGAACCTTGCAACCAATGCGATAAATGATTTGTTAATCCCTTCACGGCCACTTGCAAAAGTGAGATCTGATAGAGATAATGAGATAAATATTTTTGGTATTTTTATGATATAGATTGAAAGTAAAGATTGCAAAGTAAAATAGATTGGAAACTTATATGATAGAAAATAGAGCCGGGGCCATAGGTTTCACTAGTGGCTTCTCTCAAAATAGCATAAGTATTACGGTGGTGAACAAATTACTGTCGAGAAATTGATAGAAAAGTGCATAATTATGAGAATATCTAGGCATGATCATGTATAGGCATCACGTCCGCGATAAGTAGACCGAAACGATTTTGCATCTACTACTATTACTCCACACATCAACCGCTATCCAGCATGCATCTAGAGTATTAAGTTCATAAGAACAGAGTAACGCATTAGGCAAGATGACATGATGTAGAGGGATAAACTCAAACAATATGATATAAACCCCATCTTTTTATCTTCGATGGCAACAATACAATACGTGCCTTGCTGCCCCTGCTGTCACTGGGAAAGGACACCGCAAGATTGAACCTAAAGCTAAGCACTTCTCCCATTGCAAGAAAGATCAATCTAGTAGGCCAAACCAAACTGATAATTCGAAGAGACTTGCAAAGATAACAAATCATACATAAAAGAATTCAGAGAAGAACCAAATACTGTTCATAGATAATCTTGATCATAAACCCACAATTCACCGGATCCCGACAAACACACCGCAAAAAGAATTACATCGAGTAGATCTCCAAGAAGATCGAGGAGAACTTTGTATTGAGATCCAAAGAGAGAGAAGAAGCCATCTAGCTAATAACTATGGACCCGAAGGTCTGTGGTAAAATACTCACACATCATCGGAGAGGCTATGGTGTTGATGTAGAAGCCCTCCGTGATCGATTCCCCCTCCGACGGAGATCCGAAAAAGGCCCCAAGATGGGATCTCTTGGGTACAGAAGGTTGCAGCGGTGGAAATAGGGTTTCGTGGTGCTCTCAGATGTTTTCGGGGTATATGAGTATATATAGGCGAAAGAAGTCGGTTAGGGGAGCCACGAGGGGCCCACGAGGGTGGGGGGCGCGCCTCCCTGCCTCGCGGCCTCCTCGATGCTTCCTTGACATCCACTCCAAGTCTCCTGGATTGCGTTTGTTCCAAAAATCACTCTCCCGAAGGTTTCATTCCATTTGGATTCCTTTTGATATTCCTTTTCCGCGAAACACTGAAATAGGCAAAAAACATCAATTTGCACTAGGCCTTTGGTTAGTAGGTTAGTCCCAAAAATAATATAAAAGTATATAATAAAGCCCATTAAACATCCAAAACAGATAATATAATAGCATGGAACAATCAAAAATTATAGATACATTGGAGACGTATCAAGGGCTAACCCTCGTTGGCTTTTCTTTATAGGAGAAACTCCATGAGCATCGCGTGTCCGTGCTAGGACTCGAACTCGGGTGGGCTGGCAGCAACCTTAGCGGCACAGCCAACGGGTCAACGCCCCGTCCTCGGGAGGGCCATCATAGAGGAGGGCAACACGGAGGTGGGTTGCGACCTGAGGCGCGGCGGCTCAGGGCACCGAGAGGCCGCGGGAGACAGCGACTCGGGGGCGGGTCATGGCGATGATTCGGGGTCAAACCTGTTGCAGCTCAGCGATGGTGAATCCGGGTTGTGGCCGTGGTTGCTTTTACCAATTGACATCTGTGACCTCCTCCGGGTTGTGGCCCCTCTGTATTTTTTAAATCTCTTTCCTTTTCATTAATTCCTTTGACCCCAATTTGCAACTAGCACACGATGACTAGGCTGGGGTCAAGCCCTCTGTTCCTTATACTTCAATTCAGTTTTGCTGGAGATCGGATCGAACCGACAACTTCTATTTTCCTTCCATAGATACGCGCGGGTTGAGTCCATGGCGACTTGACAGCTAACACAAATTGGGTAAAAACTGTAGAGATCATCCATGGCGATTTGACAATAATATTTCCTTAATCTCAACCGATGAGGTTAGAGTTGATGTAACTCCTTCCATACAGGCCCTTCCTGATCCGATGGATTGTAAGCTTCTCGATCCTTGTAAGAGATCCCTCCAAGAACTCAACACCACCTTGCGCAGCCCCACGGTGGGCGCCAACTATCGTGGATTTGTCACGGCAGATGTCCTTCATGTCAGGACTTAGTCGTGAGGCCAACACATCCATGTGGTAGCTTGAGAGGGGTTGGTCGGAATCGAGAGACGCAAGGTTGTACCCAGATTCGGCCCCTCACGGTGGAGGTAAAATCCTACATCCTTCTTCATTGATATTGATGATGATGAACATGATTACAAGGGTGCTCTATCTTGAGGTATATATTTGTTTGTCTAACCCTAATCTCTCCAACTCGTGGAACTTGTCCCTCTTGGGGTGCCCTGCCCCTCCTTATATAAGTTGAAGGGGCGGGTTACATGACTAGTCCTAGTAGGATTAGGACTACTCTATTACAAGTGGAATCCTAGTCTTGCTCCCTTTGTAAGAGAATATTCCTTATGCCTTAAACCGGCCCACCATAACATGAGTCGGCTTTACATGAGCCGCCTTCTGGGCCACCGGGTCTTGTCGCTCCTCTGACCCGCCTGCCGGGTCACCAATGAATCGCCAACTCTGGGCGGGTTACTAGTTAGTTTCCAGGTCAGGGCAGGTCACCGTTGAGTCGCCAAGTCCGGCGGGTTACACCGCGGGGTATATCCCCGACACCAGGGAAACTCCATAAGCTAAGTTCTCTAACTCCTGATGAAGAAGCTAACAAAGCCATAAATAACCTATGGCAACTCCCGATTGAATTACAAGCAATAGACATTGTACGGAAATTTACTTGAAGATGTATGGTTGAAAATCGTACAACGCAACTGATCCCTATGGATTCTCGATTACAAGTAACTAAACTAATGAGGAGCGAGACTATGGTGGTGAAAATGACTATGGAGATGGGATGTTGATGACTCCTGCGTAGATGGGAATGGTAATGATGATGTATGCGTGGAAAATGATGAAAGAAAAGGGTTTCGGGCGCCTCTACTATGAACTAGGCATGGCTCACTCGCGCGCAACGGATGTTTTGGGCGAAATTCAAGCTCTGGTTGGGACCAAGCAAGCTGCGGACATCCCCGTCGTTCTTGGGGGTGATTTCAACCTTATCCGCTCGGGGGCGGATAAGAATACCCATAATATTGACTCGCCAAGGGTGGCGTTATTCAATAATGCAATCGTGGCGTCCGCCTTGCGGGAAATTGCTAGGACTGACGCTAGATATACTTGGACTAATAAACAGGTAGCCCTGGTTCGTAGCATTCTAGATCAAGTTTTCGTATCATCTGATTGGGAAGTTTTATTCCCTATGTGCACGCTTGTAGCGGAAAATTGTATCGGGTCAGATCACGTCCCGCTTATCTTGGCCTCGGGGGAGGACAGGATAAGGCGTAGCCCACGGTTTTACTTTGAAGCCGGCTGGTTCAAGGTCGACGGTTTTGTCCCTCTGATCATTGCTCGCTGGGAGCAAGTGATGGTCGCGGCCGGTCGGCCAAGTGAGCCAATGGATCTATGGATCTCAGAGGCCGGCGCCTTACGTGGCTTCCTCCGTGGTTGGGGGAAAATCATGGTAGTGTGTCAAAGCGAGCTAAGCTCTCATAAAAGAAATCAAATCCCTCGACACCCAAGCAGATGCCAGATCCTTCTCGGAGGCTGAGTGGGCCAGTCGTTACGCCCTAGAAAACCAGGTGCTTTCCATCCTTAGGGAAGAGGAGGAATACTGGCGTCGTAGGGGCGACATCAAGTGGATCACCAAGGGAGACACTAACACGGGTTATTTTCATGCCTCCGCCAACAGGCGTAAATGGAAATGCTTGATCCTGCGGCTCCAATCAGAGCAAGGGGTGTTGGTTAGCCAAGCGGATATCTCGGCCCACATCTATGAGTTCTTCTTCAATCTATTGGGAACAGCCGAGGAGAGACCCCTGCGCCTCCGAGCTGACTTCTTGGGGGACGAGGCTCGCGTTTCTCGGGCTGAAAATGACCTTCTGGCCTTGTCCTTTTCCATGGAGGAAATTGACAGGGTTGTTGGCTCGATGAAGATCGATACTGCCCCGGGCCCGAATGGTTGGCGTGTGGCTTTCTTTCATCACTTTTGGCCCATACTCAAAGCTCTCTTCTACGACATTATAAATGGTTTCACGTTAGGCACGGTAGACATCTCGCACCTAAACTTTGGGGTCATAAGCTTAATCCCAAAGGTCAAAGGGGCTGACACTATCAAGCAATACCGTCCTATCACCCTCATTGACGTGCCTTTCAAAATTTGCACAAAGGTCTATACGACGAGGCTTGCCCCTGTTGCGCATAGAGTTATCAACCGTAGTCAGTCAGCATTTCTCAAGGGCTGCAATATCCTCGAAGGGCCGGTCGTGCTAAAGGAGATAATTCACGAGTTATGGGAGTTCATTCGCTAGGTCCTGGACCTAAAGGGATTCGAGTCAGGTTTCGTTCACCGTATTATGCATCTGGTCTGCGGGGCAGACGGCGGTGTCAATCATAGGAGAAGTTGGGAACTTCTTCCGCAACAAGCGAGGGCTTAGGCAGGGTGACCCTTCCTCACCTCTGATCTTTAACCTTGTTGCCGACGTTCTCTCGGCCATGATCAATAAGGCTAAGGGTGCTGGCCATATCCGCGGTGTCGTTCGACTCCTCATTCCTGGAGGGTCACACACCTACAATATGTGGACGACACCATGTTGCTCTTCGAGCCGGATGACCATAGTATAGACTTGATCAAGCTCATTCTTCTTGCTTTCGAGATCGTCTCTGGCCTCAAGATCAACTTTCTCAAGAGCGAGGTGATAGCCATTGGGATGACTGAACCACTCACAACTTGAGTAGCCAACCTTCTTAACTGTAAGCTTGTGAGCTTTTCGTTTAAGTACTTGGGCATCCCCATCTCAGACAAACACATATCTATCCACGAGTGGGAACCCTTGTATGGCAAGGTGGAGAACCGGGTCAGTCCTTTGCGTGCTCGGTTTATGTCCTCGACCGCTAGGCTCATTCTGACGAACAGTAGCCTCTCCTCCTTGACCATGTTTACCATGGGCATGTTTCTCCTGGCAGATGGTGTTCACGCCAAGCTTGACACTCCACGATCTAAGTTCTTTTGGGAAGGAACTAGGTCCAAAAAGAAGTACCACTTAATTAAGTAGGCAGCATTTTGTCGTCCAAAGAAATTTGGCGGCCTAGTGATCCTCAACTCCAAACTTATGAACGTTTCCCTCCTTTCTAAGTGGCTCTGGAAACTCACCCAAAACGAGCAGGGACTCTGGGCGGATATCCTTAGAGCGAAATATTTCCCTGATGGGAATTTCTTTACCTCTAAGGCCAAAGGGTCGACATTCTGGAATGGGATCCAGGCTGTCAAACCGGCCTTTATGTTAGGAGCTAAGCTAAGTGTTGACGATGGCAACTCCACGCGATTTTGGTTAGATCACGGGTTTGGTTCGGAGCCGCTGTGGCGCAGCCACTCCTTCATTTACCAACTCGCTACTAACATTGATATCCTCATTGCCGACACACTTAGAACCAACCCTCCAGCCATTTCTTTCAAAAGGCCTCTTCTAGATACTGAACGGGCTAGTTGGGAAGGGCTATGTACTTCACTCGCTGGCGTGGTGTTGTGACCCTAGGACGATATGGTCTCTTGGTCTCTCACGAGCTCCGGGAAGTTCTCGGTTAAGTCACTTTACGCTAAGTTGACGGAGGGCCCGTCACTAGACATAGCTAGGGGGCTATGGAAAGTGTCAATTCCCCTCAAAATAAAAAATTTCCTATGGCAAATGTTCCATGACCATCTCCCATCCTCTAACAACATAGCAAAACAAAATGGGTCATCCGATGGCACTTGTGTGATGTGCGGTGCACATGAAGATGCAAACCACATTTTCTTCAACTGTCACTTAGCCCGATTCGCTTGGAGTGCGGCCCGGGAAGCCTTCGATCAGAAATGGAACCCTCACTCGGGAAGTGATCTCTGTGATATCCTCTTGGCCCATAGGGGTGATTTCTGGTGAGTTTTATGGTGTTGCGTAGGGGCGCTTTTATGGGCTCTATGGACTACCAGAAACAAAATCACTATAGAGCACAAATTCCCTTCTCACCCTGCTGACATTATTTTCAAATGCCATTTGTTCCTCCAGACTTGGATTCCGTTGGGGAAACAGCGGGACACTAAGCGGATGCAGGAGGCTATGGAGCGGATCCGACTGATCTAGATTGCTGCCTGTATAAAGATGTTGTGGACCAGTTTCTGTCCTGGCCGGTGTTGGCATGTTTAGACTGTTTCTTCTTCTTTCTCAGGCCAAGGCCGGTTGCATGTATCAAACTTAGGCTTCATCCGTGACTATCTTTTGCTTTCGTCTGTCTCGTATGTTGGATGCTGCCTGTTGATGGGCTTTATTAATTTAAAGCCAGACGCTCCTTGTGTCTTCGTTCTAAAAAAATTAGGCATGGGTCCCTTCACAGAATATGTTAGGGATGACGTCACGAAGGTGGTGGGCACCTGCCATGTCTAGTATTAGCCCTATATATTGTGCACTGTCTTCTCCTATGGAACCTCTTGTGCGCTCCTAATCGTGTGGGAATAATCTTCACATCTATAATATCTCATATATTGCTTGATTTTCCATCTACAATTGTCCAATTATGCAAGGAACAAAATACAAAGGAAGATTTATAGTCTTTTGCATTTATTAGTCATTAATTGGAAAATCAAAGAGATAATCTCAAAAATATCTGAGAATATCCGATTTAAACATCCATAAAAATGAGCGAAAAATCCACTCATCAATCGACATCCTTTGGTTAAACCAAAGCTTCATGGACTACTCATATGTGTATGAAGGAAATATACCCTAGAGGCAATAATAAAGTTGTTATTTATATTTCCTTATATCATGATAAGTGTATATTATTCATGCTAGAATTGTATTAACCGAAAACTTGATACACATGTGAATACATAGACAAAACAATGTGTCCCCAGTATGCCTCTACTAGACTAGCTTGTTAATCAAAGATAGTTAAGTTTCCTAACCATAGACATGTGTTGTCATTTGATGAATGGGATCACATCATTAGGAGAATGATGTGATGGAAAAGACCCATCCGTTATCTTAGCATACCGATCGTTAAGTTTTATTGATGCTGCTTTCTTCATGACTTATACACCTTTGACTATGATATTATGCAACACCCGAATACTGGAGGAATACCTTGTCTGCTATCAAACATCACAACGTAACTGGGTGATTATAAAGATGCTCTATAGGTATCTCCGAAGGTGTTTGTTGGGTTGGCATAGATCGAGATTAGGATTTTTCACTCCGAGTATCGGAGATGTATCTCTGGGCCCTCTCGGTACCATACATCATGATAAGCCTTGCAAGCAATGCGACTAATGAGTTAGCTAGATGATACATTAAAGAGACTTGCCGGTAACGAGATTGAACTAGGTATGAAGATACCGACGATCGAATCTCGGGCAAGTAACATAGCGATGATAAAGGGATTGACGTATGTTGTCATTATAGTTTGACCAATAAAGATCTTCATAGAATATGTAGGAACCAATATGAGCATCCAGGTTCCGCTATTGGTTATTGACCGGAGATGTGTCTCGGTCATGTCTACATAGTTCTCGAACCCGTAGGGTCCGCACGCTTAACATTCAATGACAATTTGTATTATGAGTTATGTGTTTTGGTGACCGAAGTATGTTCGGTGTCCCAGATGAGATCACTGACATGACGAGGAGTCTCGAAATGGTCGAGAGGTAAAGGTTGATATATTGGACAACCAGAATGGTTCTGGAGTGTTTCAGGTATTTATCGGAGTACCGGGGGGGTTATCAAAACCCCTCGGGGGAAGTAATAGGCCACATGGGCCTTGGGAGGGAGGCACACCAGCCCAAAAGGGGCTAGCGCGCCCCCACTTGGAAGGGGTCCTTCTCCTTCTCCTTCCCCCTTTCCCTCTCCGGTAAAAGGAAGGGGGGTCCAAATTGGACTTGGAGTCCTACTAGGACTCCCCCCACTTGGGGGCGTGTCTAGGATGGCCTCCTCCCATCTCCTCCTTTATATACGGGGGCAGGGGGCACCTCTAAGGCACATCAATTGTTCTTAGCTGTGTGCGGTGCGCCCCTCCACTGTTTACTCCTCCGGTCATATTATTGTAGTGATTATGTAAAGCCCTGCGCGGATCACTTCGCCATCACTGTCACCATGCCTTCGTGCTGACGAAACTCTCCCTTGACACATTGCTGGATCAAGAGTTCGAGGGACATCATTGAGCTGAAAATTTGTTGAACTCAGAGGTGTCGTACGTTCGGTACTTGATCGGTTGAATCGAGAAGACGTTTAACTACATCAACCGCGTTAAACTAATTCTTCCGCTTTCGATCTATGAGGGTACGTGGACACACTCTCCCCCTCTTGTTGCTATGCATCTCCTAGATAGATCTTGCATGATCGTAGGATTTTTTTTGAAATTTCATGCTACGTTCCCCAACAGTGGCATCCGAGCCAAGTCTATGCGTAGATGCACGAGTAGAACACAAAGAGTTGTGGGCGATCTTAGTCATACTGCTTACCACCAATGTCTTATTTTAATTCGGCGGTATTGTTGGATGAAGCGACCCGGACCAACCTTACATGACCACGTTCCTGAGACCGGTTCCACCGACAGACATGCAACTTGTTTTACATAAAGGTGGTTGGTGGGTGTCTATTTCTCCAACTTTAGTCGAATCGAATTTGACTACGTCCAGGCCTTGTTGAAGGTTAAAACAACAAACTTGACGAAACATCATTGTGGTTTTGGTGCGTAGGTAAGAACGGTTCTTACTAGAAGCCCATAACAGCCACGTAAACTTGCAACAACAAAGTAGAGGATGTCTAACTTGTTTTTGCAGGGCATGTTGTGACGTGATATGGTCAAGACATGATGTGATATACGTTATTGTATGAGATGATCATGTTTTTTAAAAGTTATCGGCAACTGGCAGGAGCCTTATGGTTGTCGCTTTATTGTATGAAATGCAAACGACATGTAATTGCTTTACTTTATCACTATGCGTTAGCGATAGTTGTAGAAGCAATAGTTGGCAAGACGACAATGACGCCATGATGGAGATCAAGGTGTCAAGCCGTTGACGATGGAAATCATGATGGTGCTTTGGAGATGGAGATCAAAAGCACAAGATGATGATGGCCATATCACGTCACATATTTTGATTGCATGTGATGTTGATCTTTTATGCATCTTATTTTGCTTAGTACGGCGGTAGCATTATAAGATGACCCCTCACTAGATGTCATGGTATAAGTGTTCTCCTTGAGTATGCACCGTTGCGACAGTTCGTCGTGCCAAGACACCACGTGATGATCAGGTGTGATAAGCTCTACGTTCACATACAACGGGTGCAAGACAATTTTGCACGTGCGGAATACTCGGGTTAAACTTGATGATCCCAACATGTACAGACATGGCCTCGGAACACTGAGACCGAAAGGTCGAACGTGAATCATATAGTAGATATGATCAACATAGAGATGTTCACCATTGAAAACTACTCAATCTCACGTGATGATCGGACATTGTTTAGTTGATATGGATCACGTGATCATTTAGATGACTCGAGGGATGTCTATCTAAGTGGGAGTTCTGAAGTAATATGTCTATCTAAGTGGGAGTTCTAAGTGGAACTTAGTCCTGATAGTTTTTGCATATCTATGTTGTAGATCAATGGCCCGTGCTATCGTTCCCTTGAATTTTAATGTGTTCCTAGAGAAAGCTAAGTTGAATGATGATTGTAGCAACTACATGAACTGGGTCCGTAACTTGAGGATTATCTTCATTGCTGCAGGAAGAATTACGTCCTTGATGCACCGCTAGGTGTAAGGCCTGCTGCAGGAGCAACTGCTGATGTTGTGAACGTCTGGCAAGCTCGATCTGATGACTACTCGATAGTTCAGTGTGCCATGCTTTACGGCTTAGAATCGGGACTTTAAAGACGTTTCAAACATCATGGACCATATGAGATGTTCCAGGAGTTGAATTTAATATTTCAAGCAAATGCCCGAGTTGAGAGATATGAAGTCTCCAACAAGTTCTATAGCTGCAAGATGGAGGAGAATAGTTCTGTCAGCGAACACATACTCAGAATGTCTGGGTACCATAACCACTTGACTTAGCTGGGAGTTAGTCTTCCGGATGATAGTGTTATTGGCAGAGTTCTTTAATCACTACCACCAAGCTACAAAGGCTTCGTGATGAACTATAATATGCAAGGGATGAAAAAGACTATTCCCAAGCTCTTCGCAATGCTCAAAGCTGTGAAGGTAGAAATCAAGAAGGAGCATCTAGTGTTGATGGTTAACAAGACCACTAGTTTCAAGAAAAAGGGCAAAGGAAAGAAGAGGAACTTCAAGAAGAATAGCAAGCAAGTTGCTACTCCCGGGAAGAAGCCCAAGTCTGGACCTAAGCCTGAAACTGAATGCTTCTACTACAAACGGACTGGTCACCGGAAGCAGAACTGCCCCAAGTATTTGGCGGATAAGAAGGATGGCAAAGTGAACAAAGGTATATTTGATATACATGTTATTGATGTGTACCTTACTAATGCTCGTAGTAGTGCCTGGGTATTTGATATTGGTTCTCTTTCTAATATTTGCAACTCCAAACAGGGGCTACAGATAAAATGAAGATTGGCTAAGGACGAGGTGATGATGCGCGTCGGAAATGGTTCCAAGGTCGATGTGATCGCCGTCGGCACGCTACCCCTACATCTACCTTCGGTATTAGTTTTAGACCTGAATAATTGTTATTTGGTGCCAATGTTGAGCATGAACATTATATCTGGATCTTGTTTGAAGCGAGATGGTTATTCATTTTAATCAGAGAATAATGGTTGTTCTATTTATATGAGTAATATCTTTTATGGTCATGCACCCTTGATGAGTGGTCTATTTTTGTTGAATCTCGATCATGGTGATACACATATTCATAATATTGATGCCAAAAGATGCAAAGTTGATAATGATAGTGCAACATATTTGTGGCACTGCCGTTTAGGTCATGTTGGTGTAAAGCGCATGAAGAAACTCCATGCAGATGGACTTTTGGAATCACTTGATTATGAATCATTTGATGCTTCTGAACCATGCCTCATGGGCAAGATGACTAAGACTCCGATCTCCAGAACAATGGAGCGAGCAACTAACTTATTGAAAATAATACATACCGATGTATGTGGTCCGGTGAGTGTTGAGGCTCACGGCCGGTATCATTATTTTTTGATCTTCACAGATGATTTGAGCAGATATGGGTATATCTACTTAATGGAACACAAGTCTAAAACATTTGAAAAGTTCAAAGAATTTCAGAGTGAAGTGAAAAATTATCGTAATAAGAAAATAAAGTTTCTACGATCAGATCACGGAGGCAAATGTTTGAGTTATGAGTTTGGTCTTCATTTAAAACAATGTGGAATAGTTTCACAACTCACGCCACTTGGAACACTACAGCGTAATGGTGTGTCCGCACGTCGTAACCGTACTTTATTAGATATGGTGCGATCTATGGTGTCTCTTACCGATTTACCACTATTGTTTTAGGGTTATGCATTAGAGATAGCCGCATTCACGTTAAATAGGGTACCATCTAAATCCGTTGAGACGACACCGTATGAACTGTGGTTTGGCAAGAAACCTAAGCTGTCGTTTCTTAAAGTTTGGGGTTGCGATGCTTATGTGAAAAAGCTTCAGCTTGATAAGCTCTATCCCAAATCGGAGAAGTGCGTATTCATAGGATACCCAATATAAACTGTTGGGTACTAAAAGTGCAACTAATCCCTGGGTGGTTTTGGTAATTATTAACAACATATAACTCATTGAACTAATATCCATTCAAGATAATCTTTTCAGTAAGTTCAATGATTGGCATGGCATGGACTATAGATGTGGACCCCTCAAAATGCTAAGGACACATATTGGCACAAGCTCAAGACTCTACATTTTCATTTTAGTGATCCAAGATCACATTGAGTCCATAGGAAAAGCCAATACTATTAAAAGGGGATGAGGTGTTGCTTAATGGCTTGCTTGCTCAAAATGCTTAGTGATATGCTCCAAAAGCCCTCAACTACTTTCTCATATCCACATATGTCCCAAACCAAAAGTCAAACTCAGGCCCACCTATTTGATCTATCCAGCGCCACCGAGTTCACTTGACATAGCCATAGCCAGAAACCCTAATCAGTTCATTCTCACCGATAGGGATCTCGGTCTCACCGAGATGGGATTGCAAACTCTCTGTTTCCCTTTGTAACATTTTGGTCTAACCAAGATGAGTGATCGGTCCCACCGATTTCGCAATGCAAACTCTCTGTTTCCTCTTCGTAACGTTTCAGTCTCATCGAAAATGAGCGATCAGTCCCACCGAGTTTGCCTGACCAACTCTCTATTTGCCTATTACTGAAATCGGTCTCACCGAGTTCATGTGATCGGTCTCACCAAGATTACATTATGCTCTAACCCTAACACAATTGGTCCCACTGAGTTGATCATGTCGGTCCCACCGAAAAGCCTAACGTTCACATTTGAACTGAATCGGTCTGGCCGAGTTTCACTATTCGGTCCCACCAAGTTTGGTAAATTGTGTGTAACGGTTAGATTTTGTGTGGAGGCTATATATACCCCTCCATCCTTCCTCCATTTGTGGAGAGAGCAATCAGAATGTGCCTACACTTCCACCACTCATTTGCTGAGAGAGAACCACCTACTCATGTGTTGAGACCAAGACATTCCAATCCAACTACAAGAATCTTGATCTCTAGCCTTCCCCAAGTTGCTTTCCACTCAAATCATCTTTCCACCATATCCAAATCTATGAGAGAGAGAGAGAGAGAGTTGAGTGTTCGGGAGACTATCATTTGAAGCACAAGAGCAAGGAGTTCATCATCAACACACCATCTATTACCTTTTGGAGAGTGGTGTCTCCTAGATTGGTTAGGTGTCACTTGGGAGCCTCCGTCAAGATTGTGGAGTTGAACAAGGAGTTTGGAAGGGCAAGGAGATCGCCTACTTCATGAAGATCTACCCAAGTGAGGCAAGTCCTTCGTGGGCGATGGCCATGGTAGGATAGACAAGGTTGCTTCTTCGTGGACCCTTTGTGGGTGGAGCCCTCCATGGACTTGCGCAACTGTTACCCTTCGTGGGTTGAAGTCTCCATCAACGTGGATGTAAGATGGCACCACCTATTGGAACCATGCCAAAAATCTCCATGTCTACATTGCGTTTGCTCCCTCTAAGCTCCCCCCCTTTACCTTCATATGCAATGATTTACATTCCGCTGCTATACTCTTAAAATTGCATGTGTAGGTTGATTGCTTGACTTGTGATAGGTTGCTAAAATCTTCCAAAACTTAAAATTGGGAAAAGGCTAAATTTTTATTTGGTCAAGTAGTCTAATCACCCCCCTCTAGAGACACTTTCGATCCTACAGGCACACCTTCTATCACAGATCCGAAGGAAAGACATTTGTTGCTAAGAATGGATCCTTTCTAGAGAAGGAGTTTCTCTCGAAAGAAGTGAGTGGGAGGAAAGTACAACTTGATGAGGTAATTATACCTTCTCTTGAATTGGAAAGTAGTTCATCACAGAAAACCGTTCCTGTGATGCCTACACCAATTAGTGAGGAAGCTAATGATGATGATCATGAAACTTCAGATCAAGTTACTACCGAACCTCATAGGTCAACCAGAGTAGGTTCAGTACCAGAGTGGTATGGTAATCCCATTCTGGAAGTCATGTTACTAGACCATTACGAACCTACAAACTAAGAGGAAGCAATGATGAGCCCAGATTCCGCGAAATGGCTTGAGGCCATGAAATCTGAGATGGGATTCATGTATGAGAACAAAGTATGGACTTTGGTTGACTTGCCCGATGATCAGCAAGCCATAGAGAATAAATGGATCTTCAAGAAGAATACTGATCCTGATGGTAATGTTACTATCTACAAAGCTCAACTTGTTGCGAAAGGTTTTCGACAAGTTCAAGGAGTTGACCATGATGATACCTTCTCACCCGTAGCGATGCCTAAGTCTGTCCGAATCATGTTAGCAATTGCCGCATTTTATGATTATGAAATCTGGAAAATGGATGTCAAAATTGCATTCCTTACTGGATTTATTAAAGAAGAGTTGTATATGATGCAACCAGAAGGTTTTGTCGATCCTAAAGGTGCTAACAAAGTGTGCAAGCTCCAGCGATCCATTTATGGATTGGTGCAAGCATCTCGGAGTTGGAATATATGCTTTGATAGTGTGATCAAAGCATATGGTTTTATATAGAATTTCAGAGAAGCCTGCATTTACAAGAAAGTGAGTGGGAGCTCTATAGCATTTCTAATATTATATGTGCATGACATATTGTTGATTGGGAATGATATAGAATTTCTGGATAGCATAAAAGGATACTTGAATAAGAATTTTTTAATGAGAGACCTCGGTGAAGCTGCTTATATATTGGGCATCAAGATCTATAGAGATACATCAAGACGCTTAATTGGACTTTCACAAAGCACATACCTTGATAAAGCTTTGAAGAAGTTCGAAATAGACCAGTCAAAGAAAGGATTCTTGCACATGTTACAAGGTGTGAAGTTGAGTCAGACTCAATGCCCGATCACTGCAGAAGATAGAGAGAAAATGAAAGTCATTCCCTATGCCTCAGCCATAGGTTCTATCATGTATGCAATGCTGTGTACCACACCTGATGTGTGCCTTGTTATAAGTTTACCAGGGAGGTACCAAAGTAATCCAGGAGTGGATCACTGGACAGCGGTCAAGAACATCCTAAAATACCAGAAAAGGACTAACGATATGTTTCTCATTTATGGAGGTGTCAAAGAGCTCGTCGTAAATGGTTATGTTGATGCTAGCTTTGACACTGATCCAGATGACTCTAAGTCGCAAACAGGATAAGTATTTATATTGAATGGTGGAGCTGTTAGTTGGTGCGGTCCCAAGCAAAGCGTCGTGGCGGGATCTACATGTGAAGTGGAGTACATAGCTGCTTTGAAAGCAGCAATTGAAGGAGTTCATATCCGATCTAGGTGTAATACCTAGTGCATCAGGTCCAATGAAAATATTTTGTGCCAATACTGGAGCAATTGCCTTGGCGAAGGAATCCAGATTTCACAAGAGAACCAAACACATCAAGAGACGCTTCAACTCCATTTGTAATCAAGTCAAGGAGGGAGACATAGAGATTTGCAAAATACATACGGATTTGAATGTTGCAGACTCGTTGACTAAGCCTCTTCCACGAGCAAAACATGATCAGCACCAAGACTCCATGGGTGTTAGAATCATTACAATGTAATCTAGATTATTGACTCTAGTGCAAGTGGGAGTGAGGGAGTCCTGGATTAGGGGGTGTTCGGGTAGCCGGACTATACCTTCAGCCGGACTCCAGGACTATGAAGATACAAGATTGAAGACTTCGTCCCGTGTCTGGATGGGACTTTCCTTGGCGTGGAAGGCAAGCTTGGCGATGCGGATATTCAAGATCTCCCACCATTGTAACCGACTTTGTGTAACCCTAACCCTCTTCGGTGTCTATATAAACCGGAGGGTTTTAGTCCGTAGGACAACTTCATCATACAACAATCTTACCATAGGCTAGCTTGTAGGGTTTAGCCTCCTTGATCTCGTGGTAGATCTACTCTTGTACTACCCATATCATCAATATTAATCAAGCAGGACGTAGGGTTTTACCTCCATCAAGAGGGCCCGAACCTGGGTAAAACATCGTGGTGCTTGCCTCCTGTTACCATCCGGCCTAGACGCACAGTTCGGGACCCCCTACCCGAGATCCGCCGGTTTTGACACCGACATTGGTGCTTTCATTGAGAGTTCCTCTGTGTCGTCGCTTTTAGGCCTGATGGCTCCTTCGATCATCAACAACGACGTAGTCCAGGGTGAGACTTTTCTCCCTGGACAGATCTTCGTCTTCGGCGGCTTCGCACTGCGGGGCAAGTTGCTTGGCCACCTTGAGCAGATCGAAAGCTACGCCCCTGGCCATCAGGTCAGGTTTGGAAGCCTAAACTACACGGCTGATATCCGCGGGGACTTGATCTTCGACGGATTCGAGCCACAGCCAAGTGCGCCGCACTGTCTCGATGGGCATGATATAGCTCTGCCGTCGAACAGCGCCTTGGAGGCCGCACACGCATCGGTCCCGACCATTGATTCGGAGCCTACTACACCAATCGAGGATCAGCGGTTGGACGCTGCCTCAGGGGCTGCGATCTCAGAGGCGATCGAGCCGAACTCCAGCCCCGCACTCCGCATGGCCCGTGACTCCGAGGAGCCGGATTCCTTTCCGAACTCCGAGCCCCCTGCGCCCCTGCCGATCGAATCCGATTGGGCGCCGATAATGGAGTTCACCACCGCAGACATCTTTCAGCACTCGCCCTTCGGCGACATCCTGAATTCACTAAAGTCTCTCTCTTTATCAGGAGAGCCCTGGTCGGACTATGGTCAGCAAGGATGGGATTCGGATGATGAAGAAATTCAAAACCCACCCACCACCCACTTCGTAGCCACTGTCGACGACTTAACCGACATGCTCGACTTCGACTCTGAAGACATCGACGGTATGGACGATGATGCAGGAGACAACCAAGAACCAACGCCTATAGGGCATTGGACAGACACCTCATCTCACGATGTATACATGGTGGATACCCCTAAAGGAAGCAACAACGAGGAAAACGGGGATGGAAAGAGGGATCGATCTCTCGAAAAACAATCAAAGCGTCGGCGTAAACGCCGACCCAAGCCCTGCCTCGATAAAGACCCAGCCATAGAGCAGGATGAGCCGATAGACGACGAGCATGCCTTAGAGCAACCGTCCCAACAGGACAACCCGGATAGAGAAACCGAACATCCCTCCCCCGGCGAAAATGGCATTCCGGACGACCCTACGCCGGACAAGCCCACAAAGCAGAAGAACCTCAACAAACGGCTCGTTGCAACTGCACGCAGCCTGAAAAAGCAGAAGCGGAAGCTAAAAACTGCGGAAGATGCACTCAAGATCAGATGGAGTAAAGTAATCAATACTGCAGACAAATACGGCGATAGCCGCCGCACTAAAAGCTATCCGAAGAGAAAGCTACTGCCTGAATTCGATGAGGAGGCCTTAGGGCCCTTGCATTCCAAAAGTGAGAGAGCCACACGGTCGGATAAACGACCCCATGGCCAGCATAAAGTGGCAAGCAGCGCCGCACTTAAGCCGGCATGCGACCCACTTAAGGATTCGCATCATGGCCCAGCCAGGTCCATTTACGGGCCAAGAAAGCCAGTTCCCATAAGCAATGCAGTAAAGCCATTATCAGAATCCGGCACACCCAAATACAGGGGTGCCACACACCCCCTATGTTTCACCGATGAGGTTCTGGATTATGAATTTCCAGTGGGATTCAAACCCGTAAACATAGAGGCATATGATGGAACAACAGACCCTAGAGTCTGGATCGAGGATTATATCCTCCACATACATATGGCTAGAGGAGATGACCTCCACGCCATAAAATACTTACCCCTCAAGCTTAAGGGGCCAACCCGGCATTGGCTCAAAAGCCTTCCTGAAAACACAATCGAAAGTTGGGAAGAGCTCGAGGACGCTTTCCGAGCAAATTTTCAAGGGACCTATGTCCGCCCTCCGGATGCAGACGATCTTAGTCACATAACTCAACAGCCCAGATAGTCAGCTCGGCAATTCTGGAATAGATTTCTTACTAAAAATAATCAGATAGTCGACTGTTCGGACGCTGAAGCCTTAGCGGCTTTCAGGCATAATGTCCGAGACGAATGGCTCGCCAGACACCTCGGCCAAGAAAAGCCAAGAACAATGGCCGCACTAACAAGCCTCATGACCCGCTTTTGCGCAGGAGAGGACAGCTGGTTGGCAAGATGCAGCACCAGTGACCCAAGTACATCCGAAACTAGGGATGGAAATGGAAAACCGCGACGCAATAAGGACCGTTGCCGGACTAAGGAAAAACGTCCAAAGAGCACGGCAGTCAACGCCGGATTCAAAAGCTCACGACAGAATCAGAAAAAGCCGCCCCTCCAAGATAACAGGGACGACCTATCCAACCTAAACAAAATCTTGGATAGGATATGTCAAATACACAGCACTCCCGGAAAGCCTGCTAACCATACCCACAGAGAATGTTGGGTTTTCAAACAATCCAGCAGACTCAACGCCGAACACAAGGGGCTCGACACACCAAGCGAAGACGAGGACGAACCCCAAAAGCAGAGTACCAGGAAACAAAAGAATTTCCCACAAGAAGTAAAAACGGTAAACTTACTCCACATAACAAAATGTGCGGCGCCCATAAAGGTATGCGCCCCACGGCCTATCCCAAAGGAATCCCGCCACTGGTTGTCAAAACCAATCATCTTCGATCATCTAGATTATTCTAGAAGTGTCAGGAACCCAGACTGGACTGCCCTGGTACTCGATCCAATAATTGGCGGACTCCAGTTTTCAAATGTCCTTATGGACGGTGGCAGCGGACTCAACTTGATATATCAGGACTCAATCCGCCACATGGGGATCGACCCAAAAAGAATTCTCCACAGCAAAACCTCCTTTCAAGGAGTAACGCCAGGTCCGGACACCCATTGCATGGGTTTTCTCCGGCTCGAGGTTATTTTTGGCTCTGCCGATAACTTCCGTCGCGAAAAGCTGACTTTCCACATCGTCCCATTCTCAAGTCGCTATCAAGCACTACTGGGACGCGAAGCTTTCGCCCGCTTTAACGCAATACCGCATTATGCATCTCTTATGATTAAGATGCTCGGTCCACGCGGCATCATCTCCTTAAAGGGGAAGCAGTGAGAACACCTCCCCCAAGTGGAGGATTGTGCAGCCACTTTAACAGCCCCACAATACACCGGCTTCACCAGCCAGAACATCGGAACAGGTCATTAAGACCACGGACACGGATAGACGAGTTCGGCACAAAAGTATCGTTGATAAAGGCTTAGTGGCCATATCCCCCTGCACTAGGGGCTTCACACATATAAATAAGAGACAATAAAGCTCAATTTTTCATATTTTACTTTACACTTTGTTTATTTCATATAACTTTTGTTCGGCACACCTCTTTTTCAACTTAGTTGCTCTCTTTTTACAGATGAACGTCGTGCTGCGCCCGTCCAGGATACGACACAACGGAGACACAGGCGCAGACGTGCAGTAGGGACCCGTTCCAAGGATTCTTTTCAGATTAAGACCCTGCGTAAACCTTTTTTTATTGTCTCTTGTTGATACACATCCCCTGGTTCTATGACCAAGGAGGAGGCTGGCGTCTTGGCATGTGGCCACGTCAGAATTCTTGCGCGTACCTGGACACTAGAGGCTTATACCTCAGAGTGTTACCTCGCCCGCTCTCATAAAGACCGAATACCTTAGGGAGTGTTCGGCATCGCGAGTTTGGCCTTATATGCATCAGCTCTGAGTCATGATTTTGGTCAAATGTTGGGTTGCCCAGCTCCTGTGTTCGGCCGCCTTACGTTCCGCTCTATCGGCTAAGGCGGCACCAGGAGAACTACTGCGATTGTGCCCTAGTTCGGCCAGGCGAGCACCTCAGTAGAGAAAGCTGAAAATCGACTGTCATGATATGGCGTGAGACTGGTCAACCACTCGATGACTCTCCGGAATCTGTAGGATTCCTCCGCATTAACGAAGGGCCATTTCCTGGCCAGGCACATACGCGCCCCGAATTCGGGCGAGCACAGTCGCCACTAGGGGCTACCTAAATAGTCCCCTTGTCAAGCTCCTATGGCTAAGTGAAAGTGTTAAAGCATTATAGTGCGGTTGCCTAGCTCACTGCGCTATCACCTCCTTTGGAGGACCAAGACGTTGGATTAAGTGTGAAAATGTGCCTTCTGCGAGCACGCCCACACTATGTGCGTGGGGGCTGAAGCCAACGACTGCAATCTTTCAGATTTTGTATATATATATATCCTAAAAATGGCCGCACAGGAGGTGTTCCAAATACTTGAAGGCACAAGTATAAAAGGCTACTACAATTCATCAAAATATTGCTTTATAATTACATATGCTATCAGAACATAGCATCCTTCGAGCACTGCGTCTCTATTACACGAGCGCCTTCAAGGACTTCATGAAAATAGTGCTTGGAGGGTACTCGGCTTTTGTCCGAATCTCGGGTTGCAACAACGGTGGTCTCCATCTCTGCCCAGTATGTCTTGACACGGGAAAGAGCCATCCGTGCGCCCTCTATGCACGCTGACCTCTTCATCGCATTGATACATGGCACCGCGTCAAGGAATTGCTGCACCAAGCTGAAATAACTCTTCGGCTCCGATCTCCCCAGCCACAGATGACCCAGGACGTACTTCATGGCGAGTCCGAACAATCTATTCAGTTCGGCCCATTGAGCCAGAAGATCGTCCAATGCCAGTGGACGCTCTGGATTCTGGAACTGCGACCAGAAAAGCCTTTCCACTCCGCGATCTTCTTGATCTCGAAAGTATTCGGTCGCATCAGCAGCACTCGCTGCCAAATCCATATAGGTGTCCTCCGCACTCCATATCCGTCCAATGGAGCAAACTTTGGATCGCAAAACTTCCTCCGCAGCATAAAGGGCTTTCCAGCTGCAATCTGTCCGGCCTGACGCAGCTCCTCCTTCACAGCTCTCATCGCAGAGCGAGCGTCCTTGGCATCAGCAACGGCCTTCTCTAAGTCCGTCTATCTCGCCCAGTCTTCTTTCTCAAGAAACTTGCAACGGTCAGCAACACTTTTTAACTTCACGGCCATCACGGCCATCTCCTTCTTGCTTCGGCAGTGAGCAGCCTGTTCGGCTCTCAGCTCTTCAAGGGCCTTCTCGGCAGCCGAATCACTTTTCCTGGCTTGTTCCTTAGCTCGGGCAAGTTCCACCCGAAGACTCTCCACCGCGGCCGCACCATCTGCGTCAAGCACACACATTGTAAGATACAGGCATAAAGCTCCTCTTACCAGATGCCGCCCGAGGAATTGCATACCTTGAGCCTCATCAAGCCGCTCGTTGATGAGCGCGATGTCGGCATCTGCCATGTCAAGTTGCCGCTTTAGTTCGGCAAAATCATCAGTTTGGCTCGATTCTAGACACTTCGCCACCTGTATACAAAGGCGACATTTTAGACCTGGGATTATGATCCTCTGCGCGCCGTCAATTTTGACAACGCACAGAGTCTCAGGGGCTATTATCTACACAAGGCGCATCTTGTTTATGCGCAACTGACAAAGAAGTACATTATCAAACGTACCTCAAAACCCGTCAGCAAACTTCTGACGGCCTCATGCAATCCGCTTTCCGCGGACGAAATCCTTCCAATAACCATACCCATCAATGCACGGTGCTCCTCTGAGATAGAAGCTCGCCCCAGCAGAATCATCAGCTCCTCCGACCGCGTATCGGACGGCGCCGGACTCGTCCTATGACCTCCATTGAAGGCCAGACGCGGAGAACCTTGGGGGGACATATGGCTACCTTCCACCCCTGCCGGATTCGGAGAAACCCTCCACGACGACACCTCAGGGTCGCCCGCCTCGCCAGGCGGTACGGCAGGGGGAGGCGTTCCACTCTCCATCATCTCCGGAAGAAGATCCCCCGAAGACGAGCTCTGCTGAGAAGGGCTGAGGTCCAAGCTACAAAGTAAAATTTCGATTAATTTTCTCAGATAAAAAGCAAGGATTTCTCTCATCCCTCTAAAGGAAAATATTTCTCTACTTACGGCTCACTGGAGGGCTGATCCCTTTGAGGGCGTAGTTCGGCCGAGGATCTCCCCGGCGTCGGACCCTCTGACGAGGACTTTTTCCCCCGCTTTGAGGCCATGGTCTCCGGGTTGTCAGAGGCAGCCCTCTTCTTCCCCTTAGGAGAGGAATTGTCGGTTCTTCCCTTCGGAGCAGCCTCCTTCGAGGAGGCCATAGTTTCCTTGTCCTCCCCCTCACTTCCCTCCAAAGGCACGATCTTCAACATCCTGACTAGCACGGGATCCGGCCTGGTCTCAGGAAGGGGAGCCGGACACCTGATCAGCTTTGCCTTCGCTATCCACTCCTGTTTAAAAGGACAACTCTTTTAGGGGCGAATTTATGACAATTTTACGGATAGCGAGTCCGGGCACAAGGTTACTTACTTGAGTATCCGGGCGATTGCAGCTTAAACCTGCGTCCTCGGTCAAATCCAGACACATTGCTTGTGATCCGAAGAACATTTTATACATCTCCACGGGCGTTGCACCCATAAAATGCTGGAGAGCTCGTGGTCCCTCCGGATTAAACTCCCACAAACGAAGGGAGCGACGTTTGTCGGGCAGTGTTCGGCGAATCAGCATGACCTGCGTCACCTTGACTAGGTTGAGGTCTCTTTCTAAGAGATCCCTAATGCGGCCCTGCAACAAGGGCACGTCTTCGGGTAACCCCAATCTAATCCTTTGTTGACCTAGGATGCTAGCCATGGTGGGGGACCCGAGCGAAAGGCAGGAGGCGCCACCCACTTGGCGCTCCTAGGAGCGGTGATATAGAACCACTCTCGTTGCCACAAACCGAGCTCCTCTTGAAAGGAGCCCTCGGGCCATGGAGCATCAGCATCCTTACTTATGACAGCGCCTCCGCACTCTGGTGCCGTCCCTCGATCATCTTCGGCTCCACTCCAAAAGTCTTGAGCCATAATCCGAAGTGAGGAGTAACACGGAGGAACGCTTCTCACACAACGATGAATGAGGAAATGTGGAGGATGGACTCCGGAGCTAAATCATGAAATTCCAGCCCATAATAGAACATCAGCCCCCTCACAAAGGGATCCATCGGGAAGCCTAACCCTCGAAGGAAGTGAGACATGAACACTACGCTCTCACCGGGCTGGGGACTGGGAATAGCCTGCCTTTGAGCAGGCAACCTATGCAAAATTTCGGCGGTCAAGAACTTAGCCTCCCTCAACTTTAGCACGTCCTCCTCCATGACGGAGGAGGGCATCCATCGGCCTTGAAGGTCGGGACCGAACATTGTCGAAGGTCCAAAGCGCCTGGAATCTGGAGCCTAGGGTGTTGGAACTCAAGGCGACGGGCGGACTTGTTTTGAGATTGGAGAAAAGGAGTAAGGCCTTGGTCTCTTTATAATAGGTTGAATACCAGGAGCCCTCCCCGTAACCATTTGGGACTCGCCTTTAATCGAGAAGACATGCTAACGGGCACGATTGGGTTACCCACGTCCGTATTGATGAGAACCCCGTAAATAAAGGGGACACAATCTCTGCTTTGACAAGACGTGCCAAGGAAACTGCCTCGCAAAACACGCTGAGGTGGAAAAGTGAAAACGATTCGAATAAAGGCTTGGCCGTAGTGTGATGTCACGTTGCGGAATACGTCAGCGGATTAGATTTGTGTTAATATTATTCTCTCTGTGGCAATACGTGGAAACTTATTTTGTAGAGCCGGACACTACTCTTGGTGTTTACAAACTTTTATGAAGGATTTGGAGGAGGAACCCGCCTTGCAATGTCGAAGACAGTTTGCGCGCCGGACTCGTCATCATTGAAGCCTGGTTCAGGAGCTACTAAGTGAGTCCTGGATTAGGGGGTGTTCGGGTAGCCGGACTATACCTTCAGCTGGACTCCAGGACTATGAAGATACAAGATTGAAGACTTCGTCCCGTGTCCGGATGGGACTTTCCTTGGCATGGAAGGCAATCTTGGCGATGCGGATATTCAAGATCTCCCACCATTGTAACCGACTTTGTGTAACCCTAACCCTCTCCGGTGTCTATATAAACCGGAGGGTTTTAGTCCGTAGGACTCCGGTGTCTATATAAACCGGAGGGTTTTAGTCCGTAGGACAACTTCATCAGACAACAATCATACCATAGGCTAGCTTTTAGGGTTTAGCCTCCTTGATCTCGTGGTAGATCTACTCTTGTACTACCCATATCATCAATATTAATCAAGCAGGACGTAGGGTTTTACCTCCATCAAGAGGGCCCGAACCTGGGTAAAACATCGTGTTCCTTGCCTCCTGTTACCATCCGGCCTAGACGCATAGTTCGGGACCCCCTACCCGAGATCCGTCGGTTTTGACACCGACAGGGAGACTGAAGGAAATATGCCCTAGAGGCAATAATAAAGTTGTTATTTATATTTCCTTATACCATGATAAATGTTTATTATTCATGCTAGAATTGTATTAATCGGAAACTTGATACATGTGTGAATACATAGACAAAACAATGTGTCCCTAGTATGCATCTACTAGACTAGCTCATTAATCAAAGATGGTTAAGTTTCCTAACCATAGACATGTGTTGTCGTTTGATGAACGGGATCACATCATTAGGAGAATGATGTGATGGACAAGACCCATCTGTTAGCTTAGCATAATGATTGTTAAGTTTTATTGCTACTGCTTTCTTCATGACTTCTACATATTCCTTTGACTATGAAATTATGCAACTCCCAAATACGGGAGGAATACCTTGTGTGCTATCAAACATCACAACAAAACTGGGTGATTATAAATATGCTCTACAGGTTTCTCCGAAGGTGTTTGTTGGGTTGGCATAGATCGAGATTAGGATTTCTCACTCCGAATGTCGGAGAGGTATCTCTGGGCCCTCTCGGCAATGCACATCATGATAAGCCTTGCAAGCAATGTGACTAATGAGTTAGTTACATGATGATGCATTACGGAATGAGTAAAGAGACTTGCCAGTAACGAGATTGAACTAGGTATGAAGATACCGACGATCGAATCTCGGGCAAGTAACATACCGATGACAAAGGGAATGACGTATGCTGTCATTACGGTTTGACTGATAAAGATCTTCGTAGAATATGTAGGAACCAATATGAGCATCCAGGTTCCGCTATTGGTTATTGACCGGAGATGTGTCTCAGTCATGTCTACATAGTTCTCGAACCCGTAGGGTCCGCACTCTTAACGTTCGATGACAATTTGTATTATGAGTTATTTGTTTTGGTGGCCGAAGTTTGTTCGGAGTCCCGGATGAGATCACGGACATGACGAGGAGTCTCGAAATGGTCGAGGGGTAAAGATTTATATATTGGACGATAGTATTCAGACACCGGAATGGTTCCGGAGTGTTTCGGGTATTATTGAAGTACCGAGGGGTTACCGGAACCCTCTTGGGGGAAGTAATAGGCCACATAGGCCTTGGGAGGGAGGCACACCAGCCCACAAGGGGCTGGCGCGCCCCCACTTGGAAGGGGTCCGAATTGGAGTGGGGAAGGGGGTGGCGCCCCCTTTCCTTCTCCTTCTCCTTCCCCCTTCCCCTCTCCGGTAAAACACTAGTAGAAAACAGGGCTTTGGTCACAGCGCAATATACACATTAGTCCTGGTTGCATTACGAACCGGGACTAATGTGAGCATTAGTCCCGCTGTGAGCGGCTAAAGGCATTAGTCCCGGTTCGAGGGACTAAAGGTAATCTTTAATTCCGGTTTGAGATATGAACCGGGACTAAAGGGTGCGATGCCCTTTAGTCCCGGTTCGTGTCACAAACCGGGACTAAAGGGCCATTTCTCAAACTCTACCCCCCTCCCCGTGTATCGCCATTTTAGTTTTGGAAAAAACAAAAGAAAATGATAAAAACTTCAAAAAATAAAATCCTTCGAGATGTAGTTATATTACTATATCTATTAGTTAGGAAAATTAAAAAACTTAAATTTGAACATTTTTTTGCAAAAAAGTGTCATGAAAAAGTAAAATGGCTATAACTTTTGCATACGATGTCGGGAAAAACGTATAATATATCAAAATGTTCAGCACGAAAATCCGCATCCTATTTTGACGGCCTACGGCCTCTTTGCAAATTTTTAGAATCCTCAAATTCTAAAAGGAAAAAAGTTATGCTCAACTTTCATTTTTTTTGAAATTTGGTTAAATCTGGTCAAACTAGTTATTCAAGAAGTATTAGTGTTACTATATAATTATTCAAGAATATTAGTGTTACTAAATAATTAATTCAATTATTTTTGAGTTTTGGTCAAATATGGTGAAACCGTGGTCAAACTGTGGTCAAACTACTTACTCAAGAAATATTAGTGTTACTAAATAATTTTTGCTTTTTAGAATAATAGTTTCAAACTCAAACAGTGAAACGTGTGACTTCATGCTCAAGCTAAACTCCTGAGGGTTAATAGGATTGGCATCTTACTGTTGTCAGGAAAACAACAAGTGTGTACTTGGAAACGAGGGGGAATGGAACCCGGAAGTAAGCGTGCTCAGGCTGGAGTAGTGAGAGGATGGGTGACCGGTCGGGAAGTTAGATGGTTTGGAATTATGAGGGGTGATTAGAGATTAGAGGTTAAATTGAGCAGCGATGAGCGGTGATTAGAGATTAGAGATTATAAAATAATTCCAAAATTTGAAATCAAAAAATAATTATTAAAAAAATAAAAAATAAAAAATTGTATAATTTCCTTTAGTCCCGGTTGGTGTTACCAACCAGGACTAAAGGTGGAGCTCCAGACACCAGCCATGTGGAGGGCCTTTAGTCCCGGTACGTGTAAGAACCGGGACTAAAGGGGCGGGGCTTTAGTACCGAACGGGACTAAAGGCCCTCACCAACCGAGACACATGGCCCTTTTTCTACTAGTGAAAGGAAGGGGTCCAAATTGGACTTGGAGTCCTAGTAGGACTCCCCCCACTTGGGGGCGTTCTTAGGCCGACCTCCACCCCTCTCCTCCTTTATATACGGGGGCAGGGGGCACCTCTAAGACACATCAATTATTCTTAACCATGTGCGGTGCGCCCCTCCATCGTTTACTCATCCGGTCATATTATCGTAGTGCTTAGGCGAATCCCTGCACGGATCACTTCACCAACACCATCACCATGCCGTCGTGCTGATGAAACTCCCCATCGACACTTTGCTAGATCAAGAGTTCGAGGTACGTCATCAAGCTGAACGTGTGCTGAACTCGGAGGTGCCGTACGTTTGATACTCGCTCGGTTGAATCGAGAAGGCATTCGACTACATCAACCGCGTTAAACTAACGCTTCTGCTTTCGGTCTACGAGGGTACATGGACATACTCTCCCCCTCTTGTTGATATGCATCTCCTAGATAGATCTTGCGTGATCGTAGGAATTCTTTTGAAACTGCATGCTACGTTCACCAACAGTGGCATCCGATCCGTGTCTATGCGTAGATGATATGCACGAGTAGAACACAAAGAGTTATGGGCGATCATAGTCATACTGCTTACCACCAACATCTTATTTTGATTCGGCGATATTGTTGGATGAAGCGGCCCGGACCAACCATACATGACCACGTTCATGAGACCGGTTCCACCAACAGACATGCAACTTGTTTTGTGTAATGATGGTGTCAGGACCCCGATTCCAAGTCACATCGATCTAGCCGGTAACACCTCATATCACTTTGCGGCCTCACGCACGGTGTTCCCACGGGTGTCGCCTTAACATGGCCCGGGACCGTTTGCGCCTTTTGGCTCACGTATATGACAGTGTCGCTTGCATCCATATGACAGAGAACCCGGGCCAACATGACTAGTCATGAAACCAAAGTGGCACTAACTTACGGGGACAGACATACATGAATCAACATCGAGCATGTCGGTCAGCAGCATGCGAATCCGGGCTGTAGCACTGGGCTAACAGGACTCCAGTGAACCGGGCTGTAGCAGGCTAGGTAGGATTCCGGATGTCACCACGTGACATTACCCCGAAGGGACAGACACAGGAACAAACTGAATAACATGCCGGCCAGTCAAGTGTTCCGGAGCAGTAGTGTTGGGCTAGCAAGACACCGGTGAACCGGGCTGTAGCGGACTACTATGGCTCATTGAAGCACAAGACTACATTTCCCCATAAGAGAGGCTACCAAGGATAAACAACTAGGTTGTCAGATCCCACACATATCTAGCATTTCAATCATACACACAATATGCTTGATATGTGTAAATACAACATGGCATCACAACATAACTCTACAACTCAAGTATTTATTCATTAGGCTCCGAGGAGCGAGATATTACAAGCACGGGTCTCATGACCCAACATACAGAGCATACAAGCAACAAGCACATGCGGAAGCTTAACTTGTCTGAGTACAGACAGCTACAAATGAAGAAGGCTCAGAAGCCTGACTATCTACAAGACCCTCCCAAGGGTATAAGATCGTAGCTGAGGTAACAAGCTAAACGTCGAAGTCCACGTGGAACTACTAGCGAGACTGAAATCTCTCTGCAAAACATAAAATAAGCAAACGTGAGTACAAATGTACCCAACAACACTTACATCAGAACTAACTACATATGCATCGGTATCAACAAAGGGGTGGTGGAGTTTAACTGCAGCAAGCCAGCTTTGACTCAGTGGCTAACCTGAACTACGACTGCAAGTAACTCTTGAGGTGGCGCACACGAGTCCACATATTCACCATACCAATACACCACTATGGATCCGCTCCCGTCTCCCTACGAGAATGCCATCTATAGCACTCACGCTTATCTTGCGCATTTTAGAGTATCCACTTTCACTTATCTATGAACTATGCAAGGGGTCCAAGTTTCCATATCCGAGGAATCCGGCTATTCGAATAGATAATGATAACCCTGCAGGGGTGTACTTCTTCACACACGCTCTCGCCACTTATCGCGCTGTACACGTCATGTACCTCGGCAACCTTCAAGCGGAAGCCGGGCGAGGGAGTCAGCCATGACCTGACTAACCAACAAGTCTCTAGTCCAGGTTTATCGCCTATTCGGGTTCCATCCGCAAGGAGATCCGGCCGGGGTGTCGCTCACGGCCCCAAACGATGTGTGCAGGGTTCCCAAGCCCACCATCCGGGTGCCACTTGGTACACCGTGCCATTGTGCCTAGTCTGTCCCAAGCCCACCTGTACCGGGTGCCACTTGGTAGACTACTAACACTACCTACAAACACCAGAAACTAGTTGCAACTCCTGGACAGAGATCGAGTTGATTAATAAGCCGAGAGGGGCTGAGTTACCGGAACCCAATGTGTGGTAGTAACTGTTCATGGATCACAAACACAGAACTCAGTTCCTGAGGACGACTGCAATGAGACAACCCACCATGTACTCCTACATGGCCTCTCACCGCTACCTTTACCAAATCGTGTTCACACACTTAGCTCTCAAAGGTAGGACATGTTCACCACGTTCCAATTCATTCCCGATGAATCAGATCAGACTCAACTCTAAGCAGTAGCAGGCATGACAACAAGCATGAATGAGTAGGCACATCAGGTCTCAACATTTCCTACTCATGCTAGTGGGTTTCATCTATTTATTGTGGCAATGACAGGTCATGGAAAGGAAAGGGTTCATCTACCGCAACATGTAACAGTTGAAATGGTGTTGTCCTAATGCAGTAAAAGAGAGCAGGAGCGAGAGAGTGGGATTGTATCAGAATGAACAAGGGGTTTTTGCTTGCATGGCACTTCTGAAGATAACATTGAGTCTTCATCAGTGTCAACGATCACAACGTCGGAGCAGCGTCTACCGAGAGGGGGCAAATACTGGCAACAGTGAAGAAATACAATCAATGCAATGCAACAGTATGATGCATGAATGTGACATGGCAATAATGTTATGATTTGAGCTAATGCATCTAGCTATGATTTAAATGAAGTTGGTTTGAATACATGATTCAAATTCCAACTCCATATATGATTATTTAAATGTCCTTCATTTGTTTTGTCCAAAACAGAGGACAAATATTGTTCAAACATGCATGGAAATGGTACAGATGGATTCCTTGAATTTTTCTGATAATTTTTCATATATAAACTATTTCATTTGGAGTTATGGTTGAATTTCTATGATTTTTAGAAGTTTAAATTGTTTTCTGGAATTTCTAGGATTATAATAATCCAGAAAATCATTAATGACTTCAGCACCGTGTCACTAATGTGTCAGCAGGTTAACCGAGTTGACTAGGGTCAAACCTGACCAGTGGATCCCACTGGTCAGTGTCACAGTGCTAGCTTGGTTCACTGACGGGTGGGGCCGGTCAAGTGCCATGTCAGCACAGTCAACGATGACGCATGGGGCCATAGTGGTTAACTAAACTAAACAGGAATTAAACTGCGGTTATTTAAGGGTGTGGGGCCCATATGTAAGTGGGTCAGGGGGGTAATTAAGCTGGGTAATTAGTGCCTAACGACGGTGCCACGTCAGCGTGGCCGGAGTTCAATGCCGACGAGCACACAGACGCGGCGGCGTCCACCCTAGAGGCCACGGCAGCGGCAACTAAGGGCACCAGGGGGTTGCCCTTGCCCTTGCGCATCTAGTGGAGGCAACAGCAGGTTGCGAGGCCACCGGAATCCATGACGGCGATGGCAAAAGCGGCGGCCGGAGCTCGATGGTTGCAGCTGGGAGGGCTAGAGCTCGCGGGCGAGGGAGCTGAGCAGCGCAAGGGCATCTACACAGCACGTGGAAGAAATCTGCAAGGTCGGTTTGGTCTTTGGGGCCTGCTAGCGACAGCAGTGACGAGCACGGCGGCGAGAAGCTCTCGGCCATGGCGGGGCTACGGCATAGAGGGCGGGCGCGACCAGGGGAGAAGGGGGAGACGATGCGGGTGCTCACAGCGCGTCCGATGGCGTTGTCGGCGAGGTCGGGGGCGGTCGGGTTGCCGCGAATCGACGACGACGGCTGTCGGTGCAGAGGACGAAGACAACAGCGATGGCGGCGCTGCGGGGCGCTCCGACATCGTTTGTCTCGGCGGAGATGAAGAGCAGGTCATGGCGGGGCTTCCAGAGAGGGAAAAGGGGACGCAGGGTCGGCAGTGGCTTCGGAAACGGCGGCGGCGTGCTCATGACCAGCTCAGCCATGGGGAGGAACAAGAGAGGGAGGCGAGGGGGAGAGTGAATGAGGGGTCCGGGGGTGCGCGGCGTCTTCGGGGCGTCGAGGAGGAGCCAGGCAGGCTGGGAGGGAGGAGGTGGCCAGGGCGCGTGCCCACGTGCGGCGACCACACGCCCTCCTGCCTACTGGCAGGAGGTTGAAGACGGTGGGGGCGCCTGCTGGGCTGGGCCAACAGTGCTGGGCCACAGCTGGGCCGCTAGGTAGGTTAGGTAGGTGGCCTAGTGGCCTTCTCTCCCTCTCTTTTAATATTTGTTTCAGTTTTTCTAATTTTGCAATTTGTTTTTGATTTAGCAAAAACACCAAATCATTTCTATAAATCCTGAAATTAATTATGGGCAATAACTGAACTTTCTCATAGGCCCTTAGCTATTTCCAGAATTTCTGGAGCATTTAATATTATTTATAGCAATTAAATGCCCCAATTCAAATACTTTATGAATTAGTTCAATTATCCAGAATGGCCTAAAAATATTTGCATCATTTTTGGCAGAGGTTTTCACCTTTAACAAAAATAATGAACATTTTCAAAGGCATTTTGGAATCATTGAAGATTATTTTAGGTTGAACCAATTTGACTTGATCTGGTGCTTGGGTTTCAACAATCCCCATTTCAACTTTCAAAGAATTTTAGACATGATGCATGGATGCTTGTGCAACTATTTGCAATCAAATTCTAGGGCTGTGACAACTCACCCCAACTAAACAAGAATCTCGCCACGAGATTCAAGACGTGAGGTAAGAAGACAGGGAGGCACAACGCTAACACAAACTTCACGATCCAGGTTGCACTTCATAAGAATGTTGATTCGATCATCATCCTTGTCTTGACATCTTGTTCTGAGAACTCCATCCACCATGACAATGAGAAGAAAGGGAAAACTCTAGATGAATCAATCTTCATGAAGATCGAGCAACTGACGTTCAACTCACGGAATGAGATGTACAACATCTCCCGAGTTAAGACACGAAACAAACATCCAAAGGGATGGAGTGAAACAGATGACGAAGATTCACTAGGTAGGCAACAATTCCACACTCAAGAAGGTGGTGAGGGGGTTTCAAGGTAGTGAGGAGTTAAGTTGCCCATGATACCATAACGAGATATCTTAGGGGAGATGACTCATAGAGTTATTCCCTTAAGTGGCAAAAAGAATTACTTTTGATATGGAGATCATTGAAACTCTCTATACCAGCCTAAGGCAATTCACCAACAATCCTTTGGTGAAGTTCAGAGGAATGGCATACCCGGACTAGAATGGATGATGTGGACTACCTTGTTGAAGACAACGCAATGGATGATTTTTGCTTATCATCGGAAATGGATGGGACTCATGGTAAGTCCACTTTTTGAAGATGATATTGGACAGCAACTACCGAAAAGGCAGCCCATGGGGAATTGGCACAATGGCGGTGCAAGCTGGGAAGAAAATGCAACTATTGGGAATGTTCCAACCATCATATCTGCCTGAGATTCAGATCCGATTGGTGATAGGATACTTCAGACTCAGCATGTCTGAAAAGAAAGTTTGCAACACAAGTCGATGAGATGGCGTTGCAAGATTCTCGAGAAATGAACTACGATACCAAGCTCCAAAACATGAGTTGGTTCTGCTACAAACCTATGAACACGTTGTCCAAGACAAGCATGATCACATAGTAGTCTTACAATAAAACACTACCGGGTTCAGATGGGGAACCATCATTGAAATAACAAAGTCTTGTGCATGTCTGTCTGGGCCCTTCGGGAATAGCATTTGAACTTCTTATCCTTGAACAATTCAATCAGTGGCTTCATGTGCTAGGGATACATATAGAATGAAGGTTGCAAGTCTCCAAACCATAGAATACTTCGCACATGTGCATGACTGACTTGGGATAATTCCAGAGGAAGCAAAACTAACTTTCTCGAATTCACGGCGGCAACTTTCACCAAATGCACATGAATCAGAGGTAGTCACTTGTTTCATCCAAACATATGCTTCATGAACGAAACATGAAGATAATACCTATAAAGTTTCCAATACTAGCTGGATGTTCAAAATGAATCATGGAGAAGGTAGCAGTGTTGCTGATGGGCTCAACAACAATTCATCCAGGTTTCCATGGAGATGGAATTCCATAATTATGTGAACACGTGATAGCATTGGTCAGACCAAAGGATGTAATGGTGTATGCCCGAGGAATCAACCTCGAGTAAGACAACATTACGAACATCGTTGGTTCTGATTTGATTTGAGGATAGCCCACACTCAAATAAAAGTTTGGACAAGACAATAGATCCAACAACTGATCACGAGGACCAATTGATGAAGATATCATCCTTCTTCGACACACACACACACACAAGATATCCCTTAACATGAACTAGGTCAGACAAGCTCTTATCTTCCAACTCTCCAAGTTGTTGTTTAGCTTAACCAACTAGCTCAGGGGTATCCAACACAGGTTCTTGGAGAAAAGGCGTGGCTACAAGGAACCAACTTGATCATGAACTCAACATAGCAGTCAGGTGACAACCTGGTAACACTTTCGAGAAGATATTCGGAAGATCACGAACCACCTATATGTTACTAAGCTCGAGAACAATCTTGCTTTTCGGGGCAAGATGATATGGTCAAATAAGCAAGGGATTCAATCCTAGCTCAAGATCGAAGGGTACACTAGGAAAATGGTCTAGGTAGCACAATCTTAGAATGGTAGTTCAATAACCAACATGCTAAGAATGAGAATATTGTCCATTTACTACCAAGCAACGAGTTGCTCGGAGTATTGATTTCACACATCACGATTCACTTGTCGGCATTCCGGTTACAATAACACAGGAACCGAGGAATGAACAATGATGGCAAGAAGTATCACTGCAACAAGAATTTATAAGAAATGGTGCAATTGTCATGATATTCCTGACATCAAGAGGCCAATACTTCATGTTAGAACAGAATCAAAAGCTGGATTGGCATTTTGACCTGCGGAATAAAACTGCTTTGACCCAATCCTAAGTATAGATGAAGTACTGGAGTTTGTTTCTCCTAGTCATTCCAGAATAGAATGGCTTGACAGACCACAAGAATAAGAGGTATCGATGAGCATGAATGCAAGACATGCTCTTAACTATCAAGTCATAGACGGAGATCACGATACAACTAAAGAGAGGGACAACTCAAAGGAACATATTAACTTTCTGAGTTGTGGATGCATAGATTAGTATGTCGAACCAAGTTCAACATATTTCTTCCGGATAACCCATGCAAAGAAGGTAGAACTGGCAGAGTCACATCATAGAATTGAGAACTCGTCGAGAGCACTCTTATTGTGATCTTTTGATCCAACAAACTTCTGCCATAAGTGGTTCATAGTATTTGGAAGAAGGAAATACCACAGACCTCGAGGACTAATGCAAAGGTTACTAATAACCTAAAGGAATGAGCAAACACTATCAACATGAAGTAAGTAGGGTGAATCTCGGGTTCAAAACCCAAAAATAGAAGGCCTACTAAATAAATGGCATCACGGGATGCTTTCGAGAATGGTGGCCAGAATCATCACACCGGGAACACAAGACATGGCTAGATTACTAGGTGACTCCCTAAAACACCTAGGGTGATAATAATAGCTCCAACATATATGTCGAGGCAATTACCTCAACTGACTGGTTAGTGTGCTTAATCTGGCCCAAAAGGACATCGGAAACGGGATGAAGAGATTTGCAATTGCATCAGACTATTTAGAAACCTGGGATGACTCGGACAGCATAACGACTGTAAATGCTCAAAATGATTTGAGACATCCTGCAAAAAATAGTGGCATAACCACTCAACATCACAATATCAAGGTTCTGAGGCCAGCTATGAACATATGGAAGTAGTAGGAACTGGGCTGAGGCTTGAATCCATCAATCCTACAAGTCTACGGATTAGTAACACGTGATCCTGATAGAAGCTGAGAAGCCTAGTTCTTAATCCCCGTAGAAGATAAGAGGGTGACTCAGATCAGAGGGCATGAGGTATAAGGAGTAAAAAGAGCCTTACGTTCCATCCCACAATCAATTCCCTTATATAACTAAAGCATTTCTAGACACGACTTCGACCAGTTTGGCTTGGTAATCCTACAGGCAGTCAGGCTCTGATACCAAAGCTGCCAGGACCCGGATTCCAAGTCACATCGATCTAGCCGGTAACACCTCATATCACTTTGCGGCCTCACGCACGGTGTTCCCACGGGTGTCGCCTTACCATGGCTCGGGACCGTTTGCGCCTTTTGGCTCACGTATATGACAGTGTCGCTAGCATCCATATGACAGAGAACCCGGGCCGACATGACTAGTCATGAAACCAAAGTGGCACTAACTTACGGGGAAAGGGATACATGAATCAACATCTAGCATGTCGGTCAGCAGCGTGCGAATCCGGGCTGTAGCACTGGGCTAACAGGACCCCGGTGAACCGGGCTGTAGTAGGCTAGGCAGGATTCTGGATGTCACCGCGTGACATTTCCTCGAAGGGACAGACACAGGAACGAAGTGAATCACATGCTGGCCAGTCAAGTGTTCTGGAGCAGTAGTGTTGGGCTAGCAGGACTCCGGTGAACCGGGCTGTAGCGGACTACTATGGCCCATGGAAGCACAAGACTACATTTCCCCATAAGAGAGGCTACCAAGGATAAACAACTAGGCTGCCAGATCCCACACATACCAAGCATTTCAATCATACACACAATATGCTCGATATGTGTAAATACAACATGGCATCACAACATAACTCTACAACTCAAGTATTTATTCATTAGGCTCCGAGGAGCGAGATATTACAAGCATGGGTCTCATGACCCAACATACAGAGCATACAAGCAACAAGCACATGCGGAAGCTTAACTTGTCTGAGTACAGACAACTACAAATGAAGAAGGCTCAGAAGCCTGACTATCTACAAGACCCTCCCAAGGGTATAAGATCGTAGCTGAGGTAACAAGCTAAACGTCGAAGTCCATGTGGAACTACTAGCGAGACTGAAATCTCTCTGCAAAACATAAAATAAGCAAACGTGAGTACAAATGTACCCAACAAGACTTACATCAGAACTAACTACATATGCATCAGTATCAACAAAGGGGTGGTGGAGTTTAACTGCAGCAAGCTAGCTTTGACTCAGTGGCTAACCTGAACTACGACTGCAAGTAACTCTTGAGGTGGCGCACACGAGTCCACATATTCACCATACCAATACACCATTATGGATCCGCTCCCGTCTCCCTACGAGAACGCCATCCATAGCACTCATGCTTATCTTGCGCATTTTAGAGTATCCACTTTCACTTATCTATGAACTATGCAAGGGTTCCAAGTTTCCATATCCGAGGAATCCGGCTATTCGAATAGATAATGATAACCCTGCAGGGGTGTACTTATTCACACATGCTCTCGCCACTTATCGCCCTGTACACGTCATGTACCTCGGCAACCTTCAAGCGAAAGCCGGGCGAGGGAGTCGGCCACGACCTGACTAACCAACAAGTCTCTAGTCCAGGTTTATCGCCTATTCGGGTTCCATCCGCAAGGAGATCCGGCCGGGGTGTCGCTCACGACCCCAAACGATGTGTGCAGGGTTCCCAAGCCCACCATCCGGGTGCCACTTGGTACACCGTGTCAATGTGCCTAGTCTGTCCCAAGCCCACCTATACCGGGTGCCACTTGGTAGACTACTAACACTACCTACAAACACCAGAAACTAGTTGCAATTCCTGGACAGAGATCGAGTTGATTAATAAGCCGAGAGGGGCCGAGTTACCGGAACCCAATGTGTGGTAGTAACTGTTCATGGATCACAAACACAGAACTCAATTCCTGAGGATGGCTGCAATGAGACAACCCACCATGTACTCCTACATGGCCTCTAACCGCTACCTTTAGCAAATCATGTTCACACACTTAGCTCTCAACGGTAGGACATGTTCACCACGTTCCAATTCATTCCCGATGAATCAGATCGGACTCAACTCTAAGAAGTAGTAGGCATGACAACAAGCATGAATGAGTAGGCACATCAGGGCTCAAACAATTCCTACTCATGCTAGTGGGTTTCATCTATTTACTGTGGCAATGACAAGTCATGCAGAGGAAAGGGGTTCATCTACCGCAGCATGTAACAGTTGAAACGGTGTTGTCCTAATGCAGTAAAAGAGAGCAGGAGTGAGAGAGTGGGATTCTATCGGAATGAACAAGGGGTTTTTGCTTGCCTGGCACTTCTGGAGATAACATTGAGTCTTCATCAGTCTCAACGATCACAACGTTGGAGCAGCGTCTACCGAGAGGGGACAAATACCGGCAACAGAGAAGAAATACAATCAATGCAATGCAACAGTATGATGCATGAATGTGACATGGCAATAATGTTATGATTTGAGCTAATGCATCTAGCTATGATTTAAATGAAGTTGGTTTGAATACATGATTCCAATTCCAACTCCATATATGATTATTTAAATTCCCTTTATTTGTTTTGTCCAAAACAGAGGACAAATATTGTTCAAACATGCATGAAAATGGTACAGATGGATTCCTTGAATTTTTCTGATAATTTTTCATATATAAATTATTTCATTTGGAGTTACGGTTGAATTTCTATGATTTTTAGAAGTTTAAATTGTTTTATGGAATTTCCAGGATTATAATAATCCAGAAAATCATTAATGACGTCAGCACTATGTCACTAATGTGTCAGCAGGTTAACCGAGTTAACTAGGGTCAAACCTGACCAGTGGGTCCCACTGGTCAGTGTCATAGTGTTGGCTTGGTTCACTGACGGGTGGGGCCGGTCAAGTGCCACGTCAGCACAGTCAGCGCTGACGCGTGGGCCATAGTGGTTAACTAAACAAAACAAGAATTAAACCGCGGTTATTTAAGGGTGTGGGGCCCATATGTAAGTGGGTCAGGGGGTAATTAGCTGGGTAATTAGTGCCTAACAACGGTGCCACATCAGCGTCGCCGGAGTTCAACGTCGACAAGCACACGGATGCGGCGGCGTCCACCCTAGAGGCCACAGCAGTGGCAACTAAGGGCACCAAGGGGTTGCCCTTGCCCTTGCGCATCTAGTGGAGGCAGCAGTAGGTTGCGAGGCCACCGGAATCGACGACGGCGATGGCAAAAGCGGCGGTCGGAGCTCGGTGGTTGCGACTGGGAGGGCTAGAGCTCGCGGGCGAGAGAGCTGAGCAGCGCAGCGGCATCTACACAGCACGTGGAAGAAATCTGCAAGCTCGGTTTGGTCTTTGGGGCCTGCTAGCGACAGCAGTGACGAGCGCGGCGGCGAGAAGCTCTCGGCCATGGCGGGGCTACGGCGTAGAGGGCGGGCGCGACCAGGGGAGAAGGGGGAGACGATGCGGGTGCTCACAGCACGTCCGATGGCGTCGTCGGCGAGGTCGGGGACGGTCGGGTTGCCGCGAATAGACGACGACGGCTGTTGGTGCAGAGGACGAAGACAACAGCGATGGCGGCGCTGCGGGGCGCTTCGGCATCGTTTGTCTCAGCGGCGATGAAGAGCAGGTCATGTTGGAGCTTCCAGAGAGGGAAAAGGGGGCGCGGGGTCAGTGGTGGCTTCAGAAACGGCGGCGGTGCGCTCATGACCGGCTCGGCCATGGGGAGGAACGAGAGAGGGAGGCGAGGGGGAGAGTGAACGAGGAGTCTGGGGGTGCGTGGCGTCTCCGGGGCGTCGAGGAGGAGCCAGGCAGGCTGGGAGGGAGGAGGTGTCCAGGGCGCGTGCCCATGCGCGGCGACCACACGCCCTCCTGCCTACTGGCAGGAGGTTGAAGACGGTGGGGGCGCCTGCTGGGCTGGGCCAACAGTGCTGGGCCGCAGCTGGGCCGCCATGTAGGTTAGGTAGGTGGCCTAGTGGCCTTCTCTCCCTCTCTTTTAATATTTGTTTCAGTTTTTCTAATTTTGCAATTTGTTTTTGATTCAGCAAAAACACCAAATCATTTCTATAAATCCTGAAATTAATTATGGGCAATAACTGAACTTTCTCAGAGGCCCTTAGCTATTTCCAGAATTTCTAGAGCATTTAATAATATTTATAGCAATTAAATGCCCCAATTCAAATACTTTATGAATTAGTTCAATTATCCAGAATGGCCTAAAAATATTTGCATCATTTTTGGCAGAGGTTTTCACCTTTAACAAAAATAATGAACATTTTCAAATGCATTTTGGAATCGTTGAAGATTATTTTAGGTTGAACCTATTTGACTTGATCTGGTGCTAGGGTTTCAACAATCCCCATTTCAACTTTCAAAGAATTTTAGACATGATGCATGGATGCTTGTGCAACTATTTGCAATCAAATTCTAGGGCTGTGACAGATGGCTGGCGTGTGTCTGTTTCTCCAACTTTAGTTGAATCGAATTTGACAATGTTCGGGCCTTGTTGAAGGTTAAAACAACAAACTTGACGAAACATCATTGTGGTCTTGATTCGTAGGTAAGAACAGTTCTTACTAGAAGCCCATAACAGCCACGTAAAACTTGCAACAACAAAGTAGAGGACGTCTAACATGTTTTTGCAGGGCATATTGTGATGTGATATGGTCAAGACATGATGTGATATATGTTATTGTATCAGATGATCATGTTTCTTAAAAGTTATCGGCAACTGGCAGTAGCCTTATGGTTGGCGCTTTATTGTATGAAATGCAAGCACCATGTAATTGCTTTACTTTATCACTATGCGTTAGCGATAGTTGTAGAAGCAATAGTTGGCGAGACAACAACGACGCTAAGATGGAGATCAAGGTGTCAAGCCGGTGATGATGGAAATCATGACGGTGCTTTGGAGATGGAGATCAAAGGCACAAGATGATGATGGCCATATCATGTCACATATTTTGATTGCATGTGATGTTTAACTTTTATGCATCTTATTTTGCTTAGTACAGCGGTAGCATTATAAGATGATCCCTCACTAAATTTCAAGGTATAAGTGTTCTCCCTGAGTATGCACCGTTGCGATAGTTCGTCGTGCCGAGACACCACGTGATGATCGGGTGTGATAAGCTCTATGTTCACATACAACGGGTGCACGACAATTTTGCATGTGCGAAATACTCGGGTTAAACTTGATGAGCCTAGCATGTACATACATGGCCTCAGAACAATGGGACCGAAAGGATGGAGGATTCTATGGTGTTTCTCATCAAATTTCATTACGGACATGGATGGACAGAGAGTGCAACATGTCATTGTAAATAGGGTAGGAAATTGAAGCTCAGAAGGGGACCCAATAATAGAGGTGGAAGATGGGGAGCATGAGGGGTACATGGAAATGGCCTTCGTGAAGACATTGGGAGAGGCATGAAGGGCGACCATGCAGAGCGGCCGCCAGGCCGACAGTGGCTGCGCGTGCGCACACACACGCGGGAAGAGATAGAGAGAGAGAGAGAGAGAGAGAGAGAGAGAGAGAGAGAGAGAGAGTAGGGGACCCCTCTAGGCATTAGTATTGAAGGTCTAATGAGCAATGAACTGCAGAGAGAGAGATAAGTTGGCATTTTGGTCTAAAATTATGCATAATACAACAAATAGAAAAAAAATCGAACTTGGAGTGACATTTTCCAAAAGAACTAATTCGTAGTGGCATTTTTATGGATCACCAGAATTGCAGTGGCATGTACCAAATTAACTCCTAGATATATTGCATCTAACTGGGCAATTGCACAAGGTTGGTAATTGGGAATTCTACAAATGGGCCTAAAATGCTATAAGAACTCAAGAATAAGAGTAGAAACGACCCATCTCTACCTCAACCCATGTAGATGATCTTATTGGCAAAAAAACATTGTATCAGGATCTACAAATTAAGCCTAATTCTTAATATGTCATACGTATCACTTTGATGTTATTGGATTGCCGGTTTCTTGCTCAGCGGACTTCGCCTATGCACAACACTTGAGAAGGGCAAAGACCGTGCGATCTAAGCGTGAGAATTCTCTACCATGCGATGTAAGCATGAGAATTCTCTACCATGCGACATGCATTAGTGCATCCTAAGTTGGGTTTAAATTGCATTGCATTTGATTGTGACATGCGTAATTTTTCATGTTAAGATTTTTTTCCTTACGCAGAAATTTCTCACATAGTTCAAATTATAAGGATTGAATTTGTATGCTACATAACATTTAAAAACTATATACCATTTCTACAGCAACGCGCGGGATCGTATCGTCTAGTCTAAATAAAGTACTCCACCTGCTTCATAATTTTTGACATGGTTTTAGTTCAAATTTAAATTTTGAACTAACCAACTCGGAGTAGAAAACAACACATTAGCAAGCTTACAACATTACCAGTACATTACATTGTTACTTTGTTACATTACTTTCATAAATCCAAACAAATTATGTGTATCATCCTGGCCCCACGCCACACACCTAATTCTTGCATGTGGACGAAGAAGCACTTGACTCAGCTGTAATTTATTTTCACCCTAATTTAACTAGGAATGATAGTAGAAATAATTCAGACACATAGACCTGTTTGCAAATTTTTAGAATCCACAAATTCTAAAAGGAAAAAAGTTATGCTCAAATTTCAGTTTTTTTTTAATTTTCGTTAAATCTGGTCAAACTATGGTCAATCTACTTATTCAAGAAGTATTAGTGTTACTACATAATTATTCAAGAATATTAGTGTTACTAAATAATTAATTCAATTTTTTGAATCTTGGTAAAATCTGGTCAAACCATGGTCAAACTATGGTCAAACTATGGTCAAACTACTTACTCAAGAAATATTAGTGTTACTAAATAATTATTGTTTTTAGAATAATAGTTTCAAACTCAAACAGTGAAACGTGTAACTTCATGCTCAAGATAAACTCCCGAGGGTTAATAGGATTGACATCTTACTATTGTCAGGAAAACAACAAGTGCAGACTTGGAAACGAGGGGGAATATAATCCGAAAGTTAAGCGTGCTCAGGATGGAGTAGTGAGAGGATGGGTGACCAGTCGGAAGTTAGATGGGTTGGAATGATGAGGGGTGATTAGAGATTAGAGGTTAAATTGAGCAGCGATGAGGGGTGACTAGAGATTATAAAATAATTCAGAATTTTGAAATAAAAAAATTAAACAAATTTAAAAAAAACTTGTAAAATTTCCTTTAGTCTCGGTTGGTGTTACCAACCGGGACTGAAGGTGGAGCTCCAAATAGCAACCACGTGGAGGGTCTTTAGTCCCGGTTTGTGTAAGAACTGGGACTAAAGGGGGGGTGGGGCTTTAGTACCGACCCTTTAGTCCCGGTTCCAGAACCGGGACTAAAGGCCCTCACCAACCGGGACAAATGGCCATTTTTCTACAAGTGAAAGGAATGGGGGTCCGAATTGGACTTGGAGTCCTAGTAGGACTCCCCCCCACTTGGGGGCGTGCCTAGGCCGGCCTCCTCCCCTCTCCTCCTTTATGTACGGGGGGCAGGGGGCACCTCTAAGGCACATCAATTGTTCTTAGCCGTGTGCAGTGCGCACCTCCACCGTTTACTCCTCCGGTCATATTATCGTAGTGCTTAGGCGAAGCCCTGTGCGGATCACTTCACCATCACCGTCACCACGCCGTCGTGCTGATGAAACTCCCCATCGACACTTTGCTGGATCAAGAGTTCGAGGGACGTCATCGAGCTGAACGTGTTCTGAACTCGGAGGTGCCATACGTTCGGTACTTGATCGATTGAATGGAGAAGACGTTCGACTACGTAAACCGCGTTAAACTAACGCTTCCGCTTTCGGTCTACGAGGGGTCGTGGACATACTCTCCCCCTCTCATTGCTATGCATCTCCTAGATAGATCTTGTGTGATCGTAGGAACTTTTTTGAAATTGCATGCTACGTTCCCCAACAGTGGCATCCGAGCCAGGTCTATGTGTAGATGATATGCACGAGTAGAACACAAAGAGTTGTGGGAGATCATAGTCATACTGCTTACCACCAATGTTTTATTTTGATTCGGCAGTATTGTTGGATGAAGCGGCCCGGACCAGCCATACATGACCACGTTCATAAGACCGGTTCCACCGACAGACATGCAACTTGTTTTGCGTAAAGATGGCTGGCGGGTGTCTGTTTCTTCAACTTTAGTTGAATCGAATTTGACTACGTCGGGCCTTGTTGAAGGTTAAAACAACAAACTTGACGAAACATCATTGTGGTCTTGATGCGTAGGTAAGAACGGTTCTTACTAGAAACCCATAGCAGCCACGTAAAAATTGCAACAACAAAGTAGAGGACGTCTAACTTATTTTTGCAGGGCATATTGTGATGTGATATGGTCAAGACATGATGTGATATATGTTATTGTATCAGATGATCATGTTTTTCAAAAATTATCGGCAACTGGCAGGAGCCTTATGGTTGTCGCTTTATTGTATGAAATGCAAGCACCATGTAATTGCTTTACTTTATCACTATGCGTTAGCGATAGTTGTAGAAGCAATAGTTGGCGAGACGACAATGACGCTAAGATGGAGATCAAGGTGTCAAGCCGGTGATGATGGAAATCATGACGGTGCTTTGGAGATGGAGATCAAAGGCACAAGATTATGATGGCCATATCATGTCACATATTTTCATTGCATGTGATGTTTATCTTTTATGCATCTTATTTTGCTTAGTACGGTGGTAGCATTATAAGATGATCCATCACTAAATTTCAAGGTATAAGTGTTCTCCCTGAGTATGCACCGTTGCGATAGTTCATCGTGCCGAGACACCACGTGATGATCGGGTGTGATAAGCTCTATGTTCACATACAACGGGTGCAAGACAGTTTTGCACGTGCGAATTACTCGGGTTAAACTTGATGAGCCTAGCATGTACATACATGGCCTCAGAACAATGGGACCGAAAGGATGGAGTATTCTGTGGTGTTTCTCATCAAATTTCGTTGCCGACATGGATGGATAGAGGGTGCAGCATGTCATTGTAAATAGGGTAGGAAATTGAAGCTCAGAAGGGGACCCAACAATAGAGGTGGAAGATGGGGAGCATGAGGGGTACATGGAAATGGACTTCGTGAAGACATTGGGAGAGGCGGGAAGGGCGACCATGCAGAGCGGCCGCCAGGCCGACAGTGGCTGCGTGTGCGCACACACACGTGGGAAGAGAGAGAGAGAGAGAGTAGAGGACCCCTCTAGGCATTGGTATTGAAGGTCTAATGAGCAATGAACTGTAGAGAGAGAGATAAGTTGGCATTTTGGTCTAAAATTATGCATAATACAACAAATAGAAAAGTTTTTCGAACATGGAGTGACATTTTCCAAAAGAACTAATTTGTATTGGCATTTTTATGAATCACCAGAATTGCAGTGGCATGTACCAAATTAACTCCTAGATATATTGCATCTAACTAGGCAATTGCACAAGGTTGGTAAATGGGAATACTACAAATGGGCCTAAAATGCTATAAGAACTCAAGAAAAAGAGTACAAACGACCCATCTCTACCTCAACCCATGTAGATGATCTTATTGGCAAAAAACATTGTATCAGGATCTACAAATTAAGCCTAATTCTTAATATGTCATAGTATCACTTTGATGTTATTGGATTGCCGGTTTCTTGCTCAGCGGACTTTGCCTATGCACAACACTTGAGAAGGGCAAAGACCGTGCGATCTAAGCGTGAGAATTCTCTACCATGCGATGTAAGCATGAGAATTCTTTACCATGCGACATGCATTAGTGCATCCTAAGTTGGGTTTAAATTGCATTACATTTGATTGTGACATGCGTAATTTTTCATGTTAAGATTTTTTTCCTTATGCAGAAATTTCTCACATAGTTCAAATTATAAGGATTGAATTGGTATGATACATAACATTTAAAAACTATATACCATTTCTACAGCAACGTGCGGGATCGTATCATCTAGTCTAAATAAAGTACTCCACCTGCTTCATAATTTTTGACATGGTTTTAGTTCAAATTTAAATTTTGAACTAACCAACTCGGAGTAGAACACAACATATTAGCAAGCTTACAAACATTACCAGTACATTACATTGTTACATTGTTACATTACTTTCATAAATCCAAACAAATTATGTGTATCATCCTGGCCCCACGCTACACACGTAATTCTTGCATGTGGACGAAGAAGCACTTGAATCAGCTATAATTTATTTTCACCCTAATTTAACTAGGAATGATAGTAGAAATAATTCAGACATGCAGGCCTGTTTGCAAATTTTTAGAATCCTCAAATTCTAAAAGGAAAAAAGTTATGCTCAAATTTTAGTTTTTTTGAATTTTGGTTAGATCTGGTCAAACTATGGTCAATTACTTATTCAAGAAGTACTAGTGTTACTACATAATTATTCAAGAATATTAGTGTTACTAAATAATTAATTCATTTTTTTTGAATTTTGGTCAAATCTGGTCAAACCATGGTCAAACTGTGGTCAAACTACTTACTTAAGAAATATTAGTGTTACTAAATAATTATTGTTTTTTTAGAATAATAGTTTCAAACTCAAACAGTGAAACGTGTGACTTCATGCTCAAGATAAACTTCTGAGGGTTAATATGATTGACATCTTACTATTGTCAGGAAAACAACAAGTGCAGACTTGAAAACGAGGGCGAATAGAATCTGAAAGATAAGCGTGCTCAGGCTGGAGTAGTGAGAGGATGGGTGACCAGTCGAAAGTTAGATGGGTTGGAATGATGAGGGGTGATTAGAGATTATAGGTTAAATTCAGCAGCGATGAGGGGTGATTAGAGATTATAAAATAATTCAAAATTTTGAAATAATTTTTTTAATAAAACTCGTAAAATTTCCTTTAGTCCCGGTTGGTGTTGGTGTTACCAACTGGGACTAAAGCTAGAGCTCCAGACAGCAGCCACGTAGAGGGTCTTTAGTCCCGGTTCGTGTAAGAACCGGGACTAAAGGGGGGAGGGGCTTTAGTACCGACCCTTTAGTCCCGGTTCCAGAACCGGGACTAAAGGCCCTCACCAGCCGGGACAAATGGCCCATTTTCTACTAGTGAAAGGAAGGGGGTCCGAATTGGACTTGGAGTCCTAGTAGGACTCCCCCCCACTTGGGGGCGTGCCTAGGCCAGCCTCCTCCCCTCTCCTCCTTTATGTACGGGGGCAGGGGCACCTCTAAGGCACATCAATTGTTCTTAGCCGTGTGCGGTGCGCCCCTCCACCGTTTACTCCTCCGGTCATATTATCATAGTGCTTAGGCGAAACCCTGCACGGATCACTTCACCATCACCGTCACCATGCCGTCGTGCTGATGAAACTCCCCATCAACACTTTGCTGGATCAAGAGTTCGAGGGACGTAATCGAGCTGAACGTGTTCTGAACTCGGAGGTGCCGTACGTTCGGTACTTGATCGGTTGAATGGAGAATATGTTCGACTACATAAATCGCGTTAAACTAACGCTTCCGCTTTCGGTCTACGAGGCTACATGGACATACTCTCCCCCTCTCGTTGCTATGCATCTCCTAGATAGATCTTATGTGATCATAGGATTTTTTTTGAAATTACATGCTACGTTCCCCAACAGTGGCATCCGATCCAGGTCTATGCGTAGATGATATGCACGAGTAGAACATAAAGAGTTGTGGAAGATCATAGTCATACTGCTTACCACCAACGTCTTATTTTTATTCGGCGGTATTGTTGGATGAAGCGGCCCGAACCAACCATACACGACCACGTTCATGAGACCGGTTCCACCGACAGACATGCAACTTGTTTTGCGTAAAGATGGCTGGCGGGTGTCTATTTCTCCAACTTTAGTTGAATCGCATTTGACTACGTTCGGGCCTTGTTGAAGGTTAAAACAGCAAACTTGATGAAACATCATTGTGGTCTTGATGCGTAGGTAAGAACGGTTCTTACTAGAATCCCATAGCAGCCATGTAAAACTTGCAACAACAAAGTAGAGGACGTCTAACTTGTTTTTGCAGGGCATATTGTGATGTGATATGATCAAGACATGATGTGATATATGTTATTGTATCAGATGCTCATGTTTTTTAAAAGTTATCGGCAACTGCAGGAGCCTTATGGTTGTCGCTTTATTGTATGAAATGCAAGCACCATGTAATTGCTTTACTTTATCACTATGCGTTAGCGATAGTTGTAGAAGCAATAGTTGGCGAGACGACAACGACGCTAAGATGGAGATCAAGGTGTTAAGCCGGTGATGATGGAAATCATGACGGTGCTTTGGAGATGGAGATCAAAGGCACAAGATGATGATGGCCATACCATGTCACATATTTTGATTGCATGTGATGTTTATCTTTTATGCATCTTATTTTGCTTAGTACGACGGTACCATTATAAGATGATCCCTCACTAAATTTTAAGGTATAAGTGTTCTCCCTGAGTATGCACCGTTGCGACAGTTCGTCGTGCCGAGACACCACGTGATGATCGGGTGTGATAAGCTCTACGTTCACATACAACGGGTGCAAGACAGTTTTGCACGTGCGGAATACTCGAGTTAAACCTGATAAGCCTAGCATGTACAGAATGGAGGATTCTGTGGTGCTTCTCGTCCAATTTCGTGGCGGACATGGATGGACAGAGGGTGCAACATGGCATTGTAAATAGGGTAGGAAATTGAAGCTCAGAAGGGGACCCAACAATAGAGGTGGAAGATGGGGGGAGCATGAGGGGTACATGGAAATGGCCTCGTGAAGACATTGGACGAGGCGGGAAGGGCGGCCATGCAGAGCGGCCGCCAGGCCGACAGTGGCTGCGCGTGCGCACAGACACACGAGGAGAGAGAGAGAGAGAGAGAGAGAGAGAGAGAGAGAGTAGAGGACCCCTCTAGGCATTAGTATTGAAGGTCTAATGAGCAATGTAGGGCAGAGAGAGAGAGAGTGAGAGAGAGAGATGTGGGCATTTTGGTCTAAAATTATGCATAATACAACAAATAGAGAAGTTTTTCAAACTTGGAGTGACATTTTCCAAAAGAACTAATTCGTAGTGGCATTTTTATGAATCACCAGAATTGCAGTGGCATGTACCAAATTAACTCCTAGATGTATTGCATTTAACTGGACAATTGCACAAGGCACTACTAGAAAAAGGGCTATAGATGAAATTGACACTAATCACGCACCAGACGTGTGGTGCGCCACTACTATATACTAATGGCGCACCAACACTTGGTGCGCCATTAGTGTCCAAATACTAATGGCGCACCACATCCACGGTGCGCCATTAGTAACAAGATTTTTTTAAAACTAGTAATGGCGCACCGTGGGAGTGGTCCGCCATTAGTAAATTTTTTTCAAATTTTTTTTTCAAAACTAGTAATGGAGCACCACATCCACGGCGCCACTAGTAATTTTTTTCAATTTTTTTATATTTTATGAGAACTAGTAATGGCGCACCGTGGGAGTGGTGCGCCATTACTAGTTGAACTAGTAATGGCGCACCACTCCCATGGTGCGCCATTACTAACATGGCCCAAAAATTCCCTCGCATGCAACCCCCCCAATGGACCGCCTTTTCAGTTTAAAAATAAATAAAAGAAAATGATGAAAATGTCAAAAAATAAATGAAAATAAGTTTCCCATGTGATATGTGGTCTAGTTGTTGGGAAAATTTACAAATATGAATTTCGACTTTATTTGCAAAATCTCTCTGGAATTTGTAAAATGGACATAACTTTTGCATACGAACTCGGATTAAAAAGTTTTCTATATGAAAATTCATCTACTCGAGAAGTTATATCCGAATTTACGCTTTCAAAATCCTCAAAAACCTAACAGAAAAAAAGTTACGGGGCTTTTAAGATCTGGAGGCAGAAAAATTCAAAAAAATTCAAACTTACTAGTGGCGCACCGTATGCTAGGTGCGCCACTAGTAACAGAAAAAAAATTAATTTTGATTTTTTTTTCGGGAATTTTTTTTCAAAATATGATACGTAATATGAACGGAAGTTTGAAATATTTTTTCAAAATTTCATCACACTCATGAACATGAACAAAGTTCTAAACATCAACAAGGTTTAATAGGATTGATATGCTAAATATATCAACAAGTGCGTGTGAAGTGAGCTGGTGCTGGGGTTGAATAGAACTTTAAAGTTAAGTGTGCTTGGGCTGGAGTAGTGTGAGGATGGGTGACCTTTTAGGAAGTTTGACCACGGAGTGCGGTTTGACCTGAGATTAAGAAAAAAAAATTTAAAAAATATTTTTTTGGAATAAATAAATAAATAAATTGAATTTCTTTTTGAAATCTTTTAATTACTAATGGCGCACTTCTATGTGGTGCGCCATTACTAAGTCAGATAGTAATGGCACACCTCTAGGCATACTAATGGCGCACTACATATGCGCCATTAGTATCTGGTATACTAATGGCGCACCAGTAATGGGTCATTAGTAAAAAATACTAGTGGCGTGGTACTAGTGGCGCATCAGTAGTGCGCCATTAGTAGGCAAAACTGGTGCGCCACTAGTAGACCTTTTCGTAGTAGTGAGGTTGGTAAATGGGAATTCTACAAATGGGTCTAAAATTCTATAAGAACTCATGAAAAAGAGTAGAAACGACCCATCTCTACCTCAACCCATGTAGATGATCTTATTGGCAAAAAACATTGTATCAAGATCTACAAATTAAGCCTAATTTTTAATATGTCATACGTATCACTTTGATGTTATTGGATTGCCGGTTTCTTGCTCAATGGACTTCGCCTATGCACAACACTTGAGAAGGGTGAAGACCGTGCGATCTAAGCGTGAGAATTCTCTACCGTGCGATGTAAGCATGAGAATTCTCTACCATGCAACATGCATTAATGCATCCTAAGCTGGGTTTAAATTGCATTGCATTTGATTGTGACATGCATAATTTTTCATGTTTAGATTTTTTTCCTTACGCAGAAATTTCTCACATAGTTCAAATTATAAGGATTGAATTTGTATGCTACATAACATTTAAAAACTATATACCATTTCTACAGGAACGCGCGGGATCGTATCGACTAGTCTAAATAAAGTACTCCACTACCTGCTTCATAATTTTTGACATGATTTTAGTTCAAATTTAAATTTTGAACTAACATTACCAGTATATTACATTGTTACATTGTTACATTACTTACATAAATCCAAACAAATTATGTGTATCGTCCTGGCCCCACGCTACACACACCTAATTATTGCGTGTGGACGGAGAAGCACTTGACTCAGCTGTAATTTATTTTCACCCTAATTTAACTAGTAGGAATGATAGTAGAAATAATTCAGACACGCAGACGAGTCGATCACTGCGACTCCCAGGCGCCGAGCGCGCGCCTGGGCGTGGGCTTGGGCTTGCTGTCGGTCTTGACGGGGTAGGACGCCTCCATGGCGATGCCGCAGAGCCCGCCCGCGGCGCCGGAATCCTTCTCCACCCTGATGTAGCCCTGCTCCCCCCACGACGGCCCCCACGAGTTCTTCACCGTCCAGTACGCCTTGCCGTCCTCTGCCACGCCGTACCCGACCACCGCGACGCCGTGGTCCAGCTCCGTGCCGCAGCTGCCGGTGAAGATCCCCTCGGAGTAGAACATGAACGCCTTCCCGCTGGCCTCGACGGCCACGGACACGGGCTGGTTCGCCACCGCCTGGGCCAGCGCCTCCTCGCTGTTGGCCGGCACGTCCTGGTGCCCGTCGATGTGCACCACCACGGGGGAATTCTGGGCCGCTCTCGCGACGTTGCAGGTGCCTTGGGCGGCGCGGTACGGGTAGGCAGCCTCGGTGATGAGCCCGCCGTTGCTCTTGATGTACTCGAAGGCGTTGTCCATGAGCCCGCCCTGGCACCCTTCGTTGTCCGCCGTGTCGCAGTCGATGAGCTCCCGGTTCGTGGCCGAGGTGCAGGCCTGATTCATTCCTTCGTCGTTGGATCGGATCGCCGTGATAGTCTGCTGACCGTAGGTGTGCCGTTCTATGGACGCTGCGCCGCCGTAGAATCGGTAGATGCAGTTACTGGTGATACTCGATCATGGCGGATGACGACGTAGCCCGTTGCGCCGGTCGAGAGGATCAAAGACGGCATTAATGGCAGTCACGGGGGGCGGGGTGCATGCTCGATTGTAACTGCACCGGCTGGCCGCCTAGCCGTTCGCCGCCGGCGGGGTAGTCTGCCGCGGTATTGCTCGCCTTCACCTACCTCTCTCAAGTGTCAAGAGACACAATGTTATCTTTTTTACTTTTTAAGAGAAAAGGCCATAGTTCAACTTTATAGATAAAGCCATCAGCCAGAGTTTGAACATAACATCAATTTCTAGAATTAGCAACCAAAAATACACGCAGCGAGAGTTTTAAAGAAACACGATTACACAGCATCAACCATCGTCAGCTTGGTCGATCCGAAGCAAAGAAGACGCCGTAGAGTTGTAGTGCACACATGAGATCAGCACACTCGTTGCCTCGCTATCATTCTCCTTAGTCAATAATTTCCACTGCTGAAAAAGGAAATCAGTTTAAACAAGCAGTGAACATGTTTAGAAGGAAAGATGTTTTCGATAGTAAATTTGTTCCTAGTAATCCATAACACCCACAACATAGCCGAAAACCCGAACCAAAATAGGCGTCTCTTTTGCCCAACAAGAGAATTAGACAAGGACTGAAGGACCGGAGGTGCAGAAAAGAGGAGGGAGACCAATTCACGCCCATCCACGATCTGATGCCGTTCCAGAATAGGTTAGCAAGGTGACAGTTGAACAACACATGATTGGTATTCTCCCGGGCCATTACGCTTACGGAACTGGTCCGCGGTCAGAAGCTTCCCACGAATGGCTTGCCACACAAAATTAAACCACAAGTAAAGAGCTAAGGTTAGGGATAACCGAAGCTCCAAAGAATGTATCCTGATATTCACTTCCTTGGAGATAAGCTACACTTCCACTTGCAGTGAACTCCGCACCGACACAACCTAGTTTGTGGAAAATCCACAAATTGATGCCTAACATTTTGAAGATGCTAAATTTTCAAGAGTAATAAGCGGGGTTTTTAGGTTCAAAGGTGTTCTTCTATGATTCTCAATCACAACTTGGATTCTTCTTGCTTAGGTTTTCCTCACTTAGGATTCTTGTACCGAGAAAAATGGGTAAGTCACAATGTATTTTGCAAAACAACACTTGGGAATCTACCAAAATCACAAGGGTGTTGGGGGCTATTTATAGGCGCGCCATGGAAAACTAACAGTTGTGTCGAAAGTTCTACAACTTCAAAGACACCTAAGAACCTAGCCCGTCAACAACCATTAGACTTCAGAATTAGTGCGCGGGAAAATTTGTATACCCGAAAGAACCCAGGTGTCGTGGCTTTGTCATGGCAGATGTTCTTCGTGTCACGACTTAGTCGTGAGGCCAACGCATCCATGTGGTAGCATGAGAGGGGTTGGTCAGAATTGAGAGACGCAAGGGTTTACCCAGGTTCGGCCCCTCACGGTGGAGGTAAAAACCTACATCCTGCTTCATTGATATTGTTGATGATGAACACGATTACAAGGGTGCTCTATCTCGAGGTATTGATTTGTTTGTCTAACCCTAATCTCTCCAACTCGTGGAACTTGTCCCTCTTGGCGTGCCCTGCCACTCCTTATATAAGTTGAAGAGGCGGGTTACATGACTAGTCCTAGTAGGATTAGGACTACTCTATTACGAGTGGAATCCTAGTCTTGCTCCCTTTGTAAGAGAATATTCCTTATGCCTTAAACCAGCCCACCATAACTTGAGTCGGCCTTCCATGAGCCGCCTTCTGGTCCACCGGGTCTTGTCGCTCCTCTGACCCGCCTGCCGGGTCACCAATGAACCGCCAACTCTGGGCGGGTTACTAGTTAGTCACCGGGTCAGGGCAGGTCACCATTGAGTCACCAAGTCTGGCCGGGTCATACATCCGGCCGGGTTACACCGTGGGGTATATCCCCGACATTAGCCCATAGTTTAATTTGGATTTATCCAGGTTAAACTCATCCTGCAAAATAAACACAAGAACAAATTGGACAGGCTGTGCTCCGGTTTAAAAATTCTTGTAAGCCGGCACCTGATCATCCTTAAGTCCTTGTCCTTTCCTTCTTCTGGAAAGTCCGGGTCAATAGACCAGCTTCATAATCAATTTATTGGCATTGGTTTCTCACAGAAATATTGTGAAGAATAATTCATTTGATTCAGCTCCCACAGCTTAACAAAAATATTGATCTTGAAATACTCATCTGATTTTCAGCCGGCTTGAAGATGTAGAACTTCCGATTTATCATTGCCAAAATTGCCAATTTGTAAATATTGATGGCATCGGGTCATAATTGTTGCTAACATCAAGCTTGAAAATGTACCTCCCTTATATGCATATCACTTGTAGCCCCCAAGTCTTAAGAAGGGAGCATATCAACAGCTTAAGACTTCCTTCAATATAAATGTCACAACCTTGAAGAAATCCGGGTTGTTCATCTCAATCACTAGTCAAAACTGAATATTCCACATATGTATAGCCCCCAAGTACCCCCCCCCCCCAAGTACCGAGTTGTCATGCTTGCAGCAACCTGGGACTTGTAACTGCCTTATGCTCATAAAAACTTCAACCAGTGTAGCCCCCAAGGGCCGGGTCATTATGCAATAATGAGCATGTACTTTGTAAATATGATCATGTAGACTTTGAACAACAACGTGTAGCCCCCAAGGGCCGGCTTAGTACGATAATACTGAGCTGGAACTTTATATATACTTCATTTAAAATAACATCATATGATGTAAGTCCCACCATGAGGCTCGAACCCACGTCTATAAGGTTAAGAGCTTTGTACTCTACCAACTAAGCAATGAACCCTTCAATATAATGGATTAAGGCTTGTGTACCTTGAATTTTTGACAGGAGCAATTGGTAGCCCCCAAGGTCCGGCTCATTACAATGTGATGAGTCGGGTCTTCAATAAGGCAAGTAAAAAATGACTTTGCATTAGCCCCCAAGTGCCATGGTGCATGCTGGCAGTGACATGGGACTTGCATATTTAATGTAATCTCAACTTGGATAATGTAGCCCCCAAGTGCCGGGTCGTAAGTCTACAGCGACTCGGGACTATTCCTTCCATTGTAGAATAAATCATATCCTCTGTTTGGATGATATTGCTGAATGCTCTGCATATCAATATTGAACCTTGCTCTCTATTGTGAGCCGGTATTCTTGAATGAAGAAATAATAGCCATTACTCTGGAGCGGCTTTGAAAACCTCAATCATAATACTGGTTATTGATAATCATAATAAAAATCCAGCCATGTTGGCTATTAAAGATTTGAATAATATAACCCGGTTTGAAAACCGGTTCCTGCACACAAACAAATCACAAGTGTCCCGGCAGTTTACCACGGGGCAGGTCATGATGCCCAGTATAAATCCGCTGGTGACCATAGAAGTCCATAACCAGGGTAGGGGTAATATCCCAAATATGAGACATAATCAGGGCTGCTTGGCCCGACTTGTAAAAACCATATGAAAAAGAGGTGATCCAAATCCAAAATAAATAAAATAAATAACCCCCAAAACACGAGGCTTTCATAGGCTGCCAATCCAAAATATCTTCTTCAATGAAACTAGCATGATAGCCGCTGGAGTATCTGCGCTTTCTGTGAGCCGCCTCTCACATAACCCAATCGACATATTAACCTAGATAAGTTCATGATCTTTAAAAGATTGACTTATCGAGAGTATGCGGGGTTGGAGTAGCATCGTGCAAAACAGGCCGGTTTAACCAAGTTTCAAGGAAGGCGGCTTAACAACCTGAGCTTCTCCTTACTTTCCGTAAGCCGACTCTTTCATGACCCAATAAATGTTTTAACCTTGACAAGTTCAGGGTCTCATTTAAGAGATTGACTTGTTAAGAACAGGGCGGGTCATCCAGGATTACCTGGTCGAAGAGCATCTTGCATATAGGCCGATAACCCGGATTTTTGGTGAATACACCTGACATCTATGCCAATCAAAAGGGTGAATATAGATGTGTTCATTGAACAGGAAGCCCCCAAATGATATATTTCTGAGCTGTGCTCAGCAGGTACCTATGTTTGAGCTGTGTTGTGCATCCAACTCTCTTTGGTCCCTGTAACTCGGGCATCAAGCCTCCAAGTGATTTGTAATAAGGCGTGTAAGCCGGAGCAAGAGGGTAAACACAGCCATGCTCATTGAGCAGGAAGCCCCCAAATGACCAATAAGATAAACCAATAAGGCAGGATACCCATGTTTGAACCACACATCATGGCAGCAAATTCTCTTTGGCAACCTTTAGTTTTTCCTGAGAACTCGAACTTGCGAGAGATGGATTCTGTTTGAACCGGATGTTAAACCAGATATTGGGAGCTTCAAAGCTTTATGGGAGAGAGATGTATCTTGAGCCGGATTTTAAATAGGAATCTTCATTTTGAGCCGGAAATTTTCTGACGGCCTTTAAATTTTCATCAATATGGCAGCAGCCTCCGGGACCGGGTTATCTTCGCCTTCAACGTCCTGGGGTTCTTGAATTTTCTGAAACTGGCAAGACTTGCTGAGTCATATCATTGTAGCCCCCGAGTCTTAAGACGACTCGAAGAGTTGGCTTGAGATTCTCCATATTTGACCATGATGTAAACCGACATATAGTTGAACAGCGGAACACTGGAATATGTTAAAGCTGGAGGCAAGGTGGCGAGTTGATGATCTTCACAACACTCATTGTATATCCCAGCATGATTTATTCAACAAACTCTGTGACATGATGGTCACCTTTGCAGTGATTTATATATAGACCAAAATAATTGTTCTTTGACAAAAACAATGTGTGCTAAAAAATAGACTTTAGATGGATATCACCTGATTTATTTTTTGGACGAAGTGATTGCACAACAGTTTTACCAAATGATTGCCTTCATGTCCAGACAGATAACCACACATCCATCCAGTTTTTAAGTGAGTCATGCCTCCCGAGCAGCGCATCGAACTTGGGTGTCCTTGTCAACTTGGTCTTGATGTAAACACTGGTTAACGCAGCAGTGCCTCACAGAGGTGGCGAGGGCGCTTTGAGGCGGCCGCAGATAATTGCATTGGTATTCTGTAGACGTTTTAACTTAGAGTACTACCTTTAACAGTATCCATGTAGTCTTTGCCTTGTAACTCATAGAGATTCGTATGAAAATGTAGTTGGCTGCATACATGCTTCATCTAGCACCTTCCATGGACTAGTAGAGTATCAGAAAACTTGCAGGCGTATGTGCTAATCCCGGCCTCCACTCTTCTCTGTTTGTTTCATATACGCGCAAACACAACTAGCACTAGCTAGCAAACATGGGTGAAGGCGTGCAGGCCCCGAAAACGAGCTCGGCGAGGATTTGTCCGTGGTTGTAGAACTGGGCACCGGCGACTCACAGGCGCGGACATGGTGGAGGCGTGCGGATGGAGGTGAACCAAGGGGCGGCTTGTGCTTGCGGTGGAGAAAATTTGGCGTACGCGACTGTGAAGGCGAGTGGCAGAGGCAGGCTATGGCAGCGAGGCGGGTCAATGTAGAGCAACCCAAAGCAGAGGTTGCGTACGGCGCAGGAGAACCCGGCGGCTCCCGCTCGGGTCCTGCGGGCGCGGCAGCGAGGCGGAGTGTGGTCGATGTGGCGTGGATGCATCAGTGGCAGCTTAAGGCCACTCTGGCGAGGGCGGCTCACGGTAGAAGGTGGCGGCTCTCAGGGCCAGCAAAGGATGCGATGGTCAATTGCTGTAGAAAACCGGCAGCTTAGCAAGACACCGTAGTTGCCGGTCAGGCGGAATGCTAGGTGTAACCCGGGGCGGACGGACTAGTGGAGGCCAGCAGAGGCGGCTTGTAAACGCCCCGAAGGTGCGGCGACGAAGGCGAAGTTGAAGCAAGGGCGACTCATCGTGGGGCGAGTCATCGGGACATATGAACATGCAACAGGTGCGCCTCGACGCGGCCTCGGCAGCTTAACACGCCGCATGAGTGACTTGGTACTAGCACGGCGCCTCAGAAGGCAGCGGAGGTGATGTCTACTACACAATCTTCTACTTGTAGATGTTGTTGGGCCTCCAAATGCATAGGTTTGTAGGACAGTAGCAAATTTCCCTCAAGTGGATGACCTAAGGTTTATCAATCCGTAGGAGGCGTAGGATGAAGATGGTCTCTCTCAAGCAACCCTGCAACCAAATAACAAAGAGTCTCTTGTGTCCCCAACACACCCAATAAAATGGTAAATTGTATAGGTACACTAGTTCGGCGAATAGATGGTGATACAAGTGGTATATGGATGGTAGATAAAGGTATTTGTAATCTCAAATTATAAAAATAGCAAGGTAACTAATGGTAAAAGTGAGCGTAAACAATATTGCAATGCGTTGAAACAAGGCCTAGGCTTAATACTTTCACTAGCGCAAGTCCTCTCAACAATAATAATATAATTGGATCACATAACTATCCCTCAACATGCAACAAAGAGTCACTCCAAAGTCACTAATAACGGAGAACAAACAAAGAGATTATGGTACGATACAAAACCACCTCAAAGTTATTCTTGCCAATCAATCCGTTGGGCTATTCCTATAAGTGTCACAAACAGCCCTAGAGTTCGTACTAGAATAACACCTTAAGACACAAATCAACCAAAACCCTAATGTCACCTAGATACTCCAATGTCACGTCAAGTATCCATGGGTATCATTATACGATATGCATCACACAATCTCAGATTCATCTATTCAACCAACACATAGAACCTCAAAGAGTGCCCCAAAGTTTCTATCGGAGAATCACGACAAAAACGTGTGCCAACCCCTATGCATAGGTTCATGGGCGGAACCCGCAAGTTGATCACCAAAACATACATCAAGTGAATCATGTGGTATCCCATTGTCACCACAGATATGCACGGCAAGACATACATCAAGTGTTCTCAAATCTTTAAAGACTCAATCCGATAAGATAACTTCAAAGGGGAAACTCAATTAATTACAAGAGAGTAGAGGGGGAGAAGAAACATAAGATCCAACTATAATAGCAAAGCTCGCGATACATCAAGATCATGCCAAATCAAGAACACGAGAAAGAGAGAGATCAAACACATAGCTATTAGTACATACCCTCAGCCCTGAGGGAGAACTACTCCCTCCTCGTCATGGAGAGCACCGGGATGATGAAGATGGCGACCGGAGAGGGATTCCCCCTCCGGCAGGGTGCCAGAATGGGTGTAGATTGGCTTTCGGTGGCTACGGAGGCTTCTGGAGGCAGAACTCCCGATCTATTGTGTTCCCTTATCATTTTAGGGTATATGGAGATATATAGGCGGAAGAAGTACGTCAGGGGGCCACGAGGGGCCCACGAGGGTGGAGGGCGTGCCCAGGGGGGTGAGCACGCCCCCTGCCTCATTGCTTCCCTTACATGGACTCCAAGTCTCCCGGGTTGCTTTCCTTCCAAAAATAAGTTCCGTGAAGTTTCAGCTCAATTGGACTCCGTTTGATTTTGCTTTTCTGCGATACTCTAAAACAAGGAAAAAACAGAAACTGGCACTGGGCTCTGGGTCAATAGGTTAGTCCCAAAAATCATATAAAATAGCTTATAAATGCATATAAAACATCCAAGGTTGATAATATACTAGCATGGAACAATCAAAAAGTATAGATACGTTGGAGACGTATCAGTATCCCCAAGCTTAATTCCTGCTCGTCCTCGAGTAGGTAAATGATAAAAACAGATTTTTTGATCTGGAATGCTACCTACCATATTCATCATGTATTTCTCTTTATTGTAGCAAGAATATTTAGATCCATAAGATTCAAGACAAAAGTTCATATCGATATAAAAATAATAATACTTCAAGCATACTAACTAAGCAATCATGTCTTCTCAAAATAACATGGCCAAAGAAAGTTCATCCGTACAAAATCATATAGTTTAGTCATGCTCCATTTTCGTCACACAAGAATGCTCTCATCATGCACAACCCTGATGAAAAGCCAAGAAATTGTTTCATACTTTAGTAATCTCAAACCTATAAACTTCCATGCAATATATGAGCGCGAGCCATGGACATAGCACTATGGGTGGAGTAGAATATGATGATGGGGGTTATGTGGAGAAGACAAAAAAGGAGAAAGTCTCACATCAACGAGGCTAATCAATGGGCTATGGAGATGCCCATCGATTGATATTAATGCAAGGAGTAGGGATTGCCATGCAATGGATGCATTAGAGCTATAAATGTATGAAAGCTCGACAAAAGAAACTAAGTGGGTGTGCATCCAACTTGCTTGCTCACGAAGACCTAGGTCACTTGAGGATGCCCATTGTTGGAATATACAAGCCAAGTTCTATAATGAAAAATTCCCACTAGTATATGAAAGTGACAAAACAAGAGACTCTCTATCATGAGGATTATTGTGCTACTTTGAAGCACAAGTGTGGCAAAGGATAGTAGCATTGTCCCTTCTCTCTTTTTCTCTCTTTTTTGGGCCTTCTCTTTTTTATGGCCTTTCTCCCCTTTTTTGGGGCCTTCTCCTCCTTTTTTATGGCCTTTCTCTCTTCTTTTTTTATTCCTCACTTGGGGCAATGCTCTAGAAAATGATGATCATCACACTTCTATTTATTTACAACTCAATGATTACAACTCAATACGAGAACAAAGTATGACTCTATATGAATGCCTCCGGCGGTGTACCGGGATATGCAATGAACTAAGAGTGACATGTATGAAATAATTATGAACGGTGGCTTTGCCACAAATACGATGTCAACTACATGATCATGCAAAGCAATATGACAATGATGATGCGTGTCATCATAAAGGGAACGGTGGAAAGTTGCAGGGCAATATATCTCGGAATGGCTATGGAAATGCCACAATAGGTAGGTATGGTGGCTATTTTGAGGAATATATAAGGAGGTTTATGTGTGAAAGAGCGTATCATATCACGGGGTTTGGATGCACTGGCGAAGCTTGCACCAACTCTCAATGTGAGAAAGGGCAATGCACGGTACCGAAGAGGCTAGCAATGATGGAAGGGTGAGAGTGCGTATAATCCATGGACTCAACATTAGTCATAAAGAACTCACATACTTATTGCAAAAATCTACAAGTCATCAAAAACCTCGGCACTACGCGCATGCTCCTAGGGGGATAGATTGGTAGGAAAATACCATCGCTCGTCCCCGACCGCCACTCATAAGGAAGACAATCAAATAATACCTCATGTTTCAAATTTGTTACACAACGTTTACCATACGTGCATGCTACGGGACTTACAAACTTCAACACAAGTATTCCTCAAATTCACAACTACTCAACTAGTACGACTTTGATATTATTATCTCCATACCTCAAAACAATCATTGAGTATCAAACTTCTCATAGTATTTAATGCACTGTATATGAAAGTTTTTATTATATCCCTCTTGGATGCCCATCATATTAGGACCAGTTTCATAACCAAAGCAAACTACCATGATGTTCTAAAGACTCTCAAAATAATATAAGTGAAGCATGAGAGATCAATTATTTCTATAAAATAAAACTACCACCATGCTCTAAGAGATATAAGTGAAGCACTAGAGCAAATGACAAACTACTCCAAAAGATATAAGTGAAGATCAATGAGTAGTCGAATAATTATGCAACCATGTGAAGACTCTCTAACATTTAAGAATTTCAGATCTTGTTATTTTATTCAAACAGCAAGCAAAGAAAAATAAAATGACGCTCTAAGAAAAACACATATCATGCGGTAAATAAAAATATAGCTCCAAGTAAAGTTACCGATGAACGAAGACGAAAGAGGGGATGCCTTCCGGGGCATCCCCAAGCTTAGGCTTTTGGTTGTCCATGAATATTACCTTGGGGTGCCTTGGGCATCTGCAAGCTTAGGCTCTTGCCACTCCTTATTCCATAGTCCATCGAATCTTCACCCAAAACTTGAAAACTTCACAACACAAAACTTAACAGAAAACTCGTGAGCTCTGTTAGCAAAAGAAAACAAAACACCACTTCAAGGTACTGTAATGAACTCATTCTTTATTTATATTGGTGTTAAACCTACTGTATTCCAACTTCTCTATGGTTTATAAACTCTTTTACTAGCCATAGATTCATTAAAATAAGCAAACAACACACGAAAAACAGAATCTGTCAAAAATAGAACAGTTTGTAGTAATCTGTAACTAACGCAAACTTATGGAACTCCAAAAATTCTAATATAATTGCTGGACGTGAGGAATTTATCTATTAATCATCTGCAAAAAGAATTAACTAAATAGCACCCTCCAATAAAAATGGCAGCAATTCTCGTGAGCGCTAAAGTTTATGTTTTTTACAGCAAGATCAACAAGACTTTCCCCAAGTCTTCCCAACGGTTCTACTTGGCACCAACACTAAGTAAAACATAAAAACTCAATATAACAGAGGCTAGATAAATTATTTATTGCTAAACAGGCGCAAAAAGCAAGGAATAAAATAAAATTAGGTTGCCTCCCAACAAGCGCTATCGTTTAACGCCCCTAGCTAGGCATGATGATTTCAACGATGCTCACATAAAAGATAAAAATTGAAACATAAAGAGGGCATCATAAAGAATATTACTAGCACATTTAAGCCTAACCCACTTCCTATGTATAGGGATTTTGTGAGCAAACAACTTGTGGGAACAAGAATCAACTTGCATAGGAAGGTAAAACAAGGATAACTTCAAAACTTTAATCACATAGAGAGGAAACTTGATATTTATTGCAATTCCTACAAGCATATATTCCTCCCTCATAATACTTTTCAGTAGCATCATGAATGAATTCAACAATATAACCAACACATAGAGCATTCTTATCATGATCTACAAACATAGAAAATTTACTACTCTCCACATAAGCAAAATTCTTCGCATGAATAATAGTGGGAGCAAACTCACCAAAATAATTATCATGTGAGGAATAATCCAATTTAAAACTAAAATCATGATGACAAGTTTCATGGATATCATTATTCTTTATAGCATACAAGTCATCCCAATAATCATCATAGATAGCAACTTTGTTCTCATAATCAATTGGAACCTCTTCCGGAATAGTGGATTCATCACAAAATAAAGTCATGACCTCTCAAAATCCACTTTCATCAATATAATCATCATAAATAGGAGGAATGTTTTCATCATAATAAATTTGCTCATCAAAACTTGGGGGACAAAAAATATCATCTTCATCAAACATAGCTTCCCCAAGCTTGTGGCTTTGCATATCATTAGTATCATGGATATTCAAAGAATTCATACTAACAACATTGCAATCATGCTCACCCTTAAAATATTTAGTGCCAAACATTCTAATGCATTCTTCTTCTAACACCTTGGCACAATTTTCCTTTCCATCATACTCACGAAAGATATATTAAAAAGATGAAGCGTATGAGGCAAACTCAATTCCATATTTTTTTGTAGTTTTCTTTTATAAACTAGACTAGTGATAAAACAAGAAACTAAAAGACTAGATTGCAAGATCTAAAGATATACCTTCAAGCGCTAACCTCCCCAGCAACGGCGCCAGAAAAGATCTTGATGTCTACTACACAACCTTCTTCTTGTAGACGTTGTTGGGCCTCCAAGTGCATAGGTTTGTAGGACAGTAGCAAATTTCCCTCAAGTGGATGACCTAAGGTTTATCAATCCGTAGGAGGCGTAGGATGAAGATGGTCTCTCTCAAGCAACCCTGCAACCAAATAACAAAGAGTCTCTTGTGTCCCCAACACACCCAATACAATGGTAAATTGTATAGGTGCACTAGTTCGGCGAAGAGATGGTGATACAAGTGGTATATGGATGCTAGATAAAGGTATTTGTAATCTGAAATTATAAAAACAGAAAGGTAACTAATGGTAAAAGTGAGCGTAAACAATATTGCAATGCGTTGAAACAAGGCCTAGGGTTTATACTTTCACTAGTGCAAGCCCTCTCAACAATAATAACATAATTGGATAACATAACTATCCCTCAACATGCAACAAAGAGTCACTCCAAAGTCACTAATAGCGGAGAACAAACGAAGAGATTATGGTAGGGTATGAAACCACCTCAAAGTTATTCTTTCCAATCAATCTGTTGGGCTATTCCTATAAGTGTCACAAACAGCCCTAGAGTTCGTACTAGAATAACACCTTAAGACACAAATCAACCAAAACCCTAATGTCACCTAGATACTCCAATGTCACCTCAAGTATCCGTGAGTATGATTATACGATATGCATCACACAATCTCAGATTCATCTATTCAACCAACAGATAGAACCTCAAAGAGTGCCCCAACGTTTCTACCGGAGAATCACGACGAAAACGTGTGCCAACCCCTATGCATAGGTTCATGGGAGGAACCCGCAAGTTGATCACCAAAACATACATCAAGTTAATCACGTGGTATCCCATTGTCACCATAGATACACACGGCAAGACATACATCAAGTGTTCTCAAATCTTTAAAGACTCTATGCGATAAGATAACTTCAAAGGGGAAACTCAATTCATTACAAGAGAGTAGAGGGGGAGAAGAAACATAAGATCCAACTACAATAGCAAAGCTCGCGATACATCAAGATCATGCCAAATCAAGAACACGAGAGAGAGAGATCAAACACATAGCTACTGGTACATACCCTCAGCCCCGAGGGAGAACTACTCCCTCCTCGTCATGGAGAGCACCGGGATGATGAAGATGGCACTGGAGAGGGATTCCCCCTCTGGCAGGTTTCCAGAACGGGTCTAGATTGCCTTTCGGTGGTTACGGAGGCTTCTGGCGGCGGAACTCCCGATCTATTGTGTTCCCCGATCGTTTTAGGGTATATGGAGATATATAGGCGGAAGAAGTATGTCAGGGGGGCACGAGGGGACCTCGAGGGTGGAGGGCGCGCCCAGGGGGGTGGGCGCGCCCCCCTGCCTCGTGGCTTCCTCATCACTTCCCTTACGTGGACTCCAAGTCTCCCGGGTTGCTTTCCTTCCAAAAATAAGTTCCGTGAAGTTTCAGGTCAATTGGACTCCGTTTGATTTTCCTTTTCTGCGATACTCTAAAACAAGGAAAAAACAGAAACTGGCACTGGACTCTGGGTCAATAGGTTAGTACCAAAAATCATATAAAATAGCATATAAATGCATATAAAACATCCAAGGTTGATAATATAATAGCATGGAACAATCAAAAATTATAGATACGTTCGAGACGTATCAGGAGGCCGAGCCGGCGGGTTGGCATAGCGCAGCAGGGTGCGGCGAAGTAGTGGTTGGAGGCGGCTCGGCGGGTTCCAGCTCGAACCTGCGAACCCGTCAACTCAAGGAAAACATAGCAGCTAGTAGTAGAAGCTCAACAGCGCGGCGGCTCCAACTTGTGCAGCCCGGCGATCCGTGAGGATGGCATTTCAGATGCGGAGCCAATCCCGCAGCTGGTATGGCCACTACGGCGGCTCAGTGGTGCATCGGGAGAAGACGACATGGGTGCTGGAGGACGGCTGCATCCGGCCGCGACTAGGAGAGATGAGCAGGGATGGCTCGTGAGCAAAGGTGAGGTAGCCGGCGGCTCAGGCCAGATCCGACTCGGAAGCGGCCATCAGCTCAGAACCGGTGAACCGGCAGCCGGCCAGCCCACGCGCGGGGTGAGCCGGAGGAGACCATAGTAGAGGCGGATGCCGCAGAGGCGGCGATTCATGGCGATGGAAGCGGCGACTTAGGGCCAGTTGAGGTAGGTGGAGATGAGGTCGCGTGGGGGCGACTCACGGCGACCGGCCGGCTTGCAAGTGGAGGTGAGGCACGATGGTGATGTGGAGCAAGGCCCGGAGCAGCTCGCAGGGCTCGCCGGCCGGCGGCTCAATGTAGAAGCAATTTAACGGTAACCGCGACAGCTTGCGACGGCTCGGCGATTTGAGGTAGGCCGGGGAGGCCCATCAAAGAAAAAGAGACCAACCCAAGGGTTGTACCTCTTGAGCACTGCGTTGGTTTTCCCTTGAAGAGGAAAGGGTGATGCAGCAACGTAGCGTAAGTATTTCCCTCAGTTTTTGAGAACCAAGGTATCAATCTAGTAGGAGACTACGCGCAAGTCGCCTCGCACCTACACAAACAAATAAGAACCTTGCAACCAACGCGATAAAGGGGTTGTCAATCCCTTCACGGCCAATTGCAAAAGTGAGATCTGATAGAGATAATAATATAAATATTTTTGGTATTTTTATAATATAGATTGAAAGTAAAGATTGCAAAGTAAAATAGATTGGAAACTTATATGATAGAAAATAGACCCGGGGGCCATAGGTTTCACTAGTGGCTTCTCTCAAAATAGCATAAGTATTACGGCGGGTGAACAAATTACTGTCGAGCAATTGATAGAAAAGTGCATAATTATGAGAATATCTAGGCATGATCATGTATATAGGCATCACGTCCGCGACAAGTAGACCGAAACAATTCTGCATCTACTACTATTACTCCACACATCGACCGCTATCCAACATGCATCTAGAGTATTAAGTTCATAAGAACAGAGTAACGCATTAGGCAATATGACATGATGTAGAGGGATAAACTCAAACAATATGATATAAACCCCATCTTTTTATCTTCGATGGCAACAATACAATACGTGCCTTGCTGCCCCTGCTGTCACTGGGAAAGGACACCGCAAGATTGAACCCAAAGCTAAGCACTTCTCCCATTGCAAGAAAGATCAATCTAGTAGGCCAAACCAAACTGATAATTCGAAGAGACTTGCAAAGATAACAAATCATACATAAAAGAATTCGGAGAAGAACCAAATACTGTTCATAGATAATCTTGATCATAAACCCACAACTCACCGGATCCCGACAAACACACCGCAAAAAGAATTACATCGAGTAGATCTCCAAGAAGATCGAGGAGAACTTTGTATTGAGATCCAAAGAGAGAGAAGAAGCCATCTAGCTAATAACTATGGACCCGAAGGTCTGTGGTAAAATACTCACACATCATCGGAGAGGCTATGGTGTTGATGTAGAAGCCCTCCGTGATCGATTCCCCCTCCGACGGAGATCCGAGAAAGGCCCCAAGATGGGATCTCTTGGGTACAGAAGGTTGCAATGGTGGAAATAGGGTTTCGTGGTGCTCTCAGATGTTTTCAGGGTATATGAGTATATATAGGCGAAAGAAGTCGGTCAGGGGAGCCACGAGGGGCCCACGAGGGTGGGGGGTGCGCCTCCCTGCCTCGCGGCCTCCTCGATGCTTCCTTGACGTCCACTCCAAGTCTCCTGGATTGCGTTTGTTCCAAAAATCACTCTCCCGAAGGTTTCATTCCATTTGGATTCCTTTTGATATTCCTTTTCCGCGAAACACTGAAATAGGCAAAAAACATCAATTTGCACTAGGCCTTTGGTTAGTAGGTTAGTCCCAAAAATAATATAAAAGTATATAATAAAGCCCATTAAACATCCAAAACAGATAATATAATAGCATGGAACAATCAAAAATTATAGATACGTTGGAGACGTATCAAGCATCCCCAAGCTTAATTCCTGCTTGTCCTCGAGTAGGTATATGATAAAAACAGAATTTTTGATGTGGAATGCTACCTAGCATAATTTTCTATGTAATTTTCTTTATTGTGGCATGAATGTTCAGATCTGAAAGATTCAAGACAAAAGTTTAATATTGACATAAAAATAATAATACTTCAAGTATACTAACTAAGCAATTATGTGTTCTCAAAATAACATGGCCAAAGAGAGTTCATCCCTACAAAATCATATAGTTTGGTCATGCTCCATTTTCGTCCACAAGAATGCTCTTATCATGCACAACCCCGATGACAAGCCAAGCAATTGTTTCATACTTCAGTAATCTCAAACTTTTTTCAACTTTCATGCAATACATGAGCGTGAGCCGATATAACACTATGGGTGGAATAGAGTATAATGATGAGGGTTATGTGGAGAAGACAAAAAGGAGAAAGTCTCACATTAACGCGGCTAATCAACGGGCTAGGGAGATGCCCATCAATTGATGTCAATGCAAGGAGTAGGCATTGCCATGCAACGGATGCACCAGAGCTATAAATGTATGAAAGCTCAACAAAAGAAACTAAGTGGGTGTGCATCCAACTTGCTTGCTCACGAAGACCTAGGGCATTTGAGGAAGCCCATTGTTGGAATATACAAGCCAAGTTCTATAATGAAAAATTCCCACTAGTATATGAAAGTGACAAACCAAGAGACTCTCTATCATAAAGATCATGGTGCTACTTTGAAGCACAAGTGTGGAAAAAGGATAGTAGCATTGTCCCTTTTTATTTCTTTTTTGGGCCTTTCCCCTTTTTTTATTTGGCCTTTCTCCCTTCTTTTTTGTTTTTATTTGGGACAAGGCTCTATTAATGATGATCATCACACTTATATTTATTTACAACTCAATGGTTACAACTCGATACTAGAAAAAAATATGACTCTATATGAATGCCTCTGGTGGTGTACCGGGATGGGCAGTGAATCAAGAGTGACATGTATGATAAATTATGCATGGTGGGTTTGCCACAAATACAATGTCAACTACATGATCATGCAAGGGAATATGACAATGATGAAGCGTGTCATAATAAATGAAACGATGGAAAGTTGCATGACAATATATCTCGGAATGGCTATGGAAATGCCATAATAGGTAGGTATGGTGGTTGTTTTGAGGAAGATATAACGATGTTTATGTGTGATAGAGCATATCATATCACGGGGTTTGGATGCATCGGCGAAGTTTGCACTAACTCTCAAGGTGAGAAAGGGCAATGCACGGTACCGAAGAGGCTAGCAATGATGGAAAGGTGAGAGTGCGTATAATCCATGGACTCAACATTAGTCATAAAGAACTCACATACTTATTGCAAAAATCTACAAGTCATCAAAAACCAAGCATTACGCGCCACTCATAAGGATGACAATCAAAGAACACCTCATGTAGGAAAAGACCATCTCTTGTCTACGACCGCCACTCATAAGGATGACAATCAAAGAACACCTCATGTTTCAAATTTTTTACATAACGGTTACCATACGTGCATGTTACGGGACTTGCAAACTTCAACACAAGTATTTCTCAAATTCACAACTACTCAACTAGCACGACTCTAATATTACCATCTTCATATCTCAAAACAATCATCAAGTATCAAACTTCTCATAGTATTCAATGCACTTTTATGAAAGTTTTTATTATACCTATCTTGGATGCCTATCATATTAGGACTAATTTTATAGCCAAAGCAAACTACCATGCTGTTCTAAGGGATTCTCAAAATAATATAAGTGAAGCATGAGAGATCAATAATTTCTATAAAACAAAACCACCACCGTGCTCTAAAAGATATAAGTGAAGCACTAGAGCAAAATTATCTAGCTCAAAAGATATAAGTGAAGCACATAGAGTATTTTAATAAATTCCGATTCATGTGTGTCTCTCCCAAAAGGTGTGTACATAAAGTATGATTGTGGTAAACTAGAAAGCAAAGACTCAAATCATAAAATACGCCCCAAGCAAAACACATATCATGTGGTGAATAAAAATATAACATCAAGTAAAGTTACCGATGGACGAAGACGAAAGAGGGGATGCCTTCCGGGGCATCCCCAAGCTTAGGCTTTTGGTTGTCCTTGAATTTTACCTTGGGGTTCCTTGGGAATCCCCAAGCTTAGGCTCTTGCCACTCCTTATTCCATAATCCATCAAATCTTTACCCAAAACTTGAAAACTTCACAACACAAAACTCAACAGAAAATCTCATGAGCTACGTTTGTATAAGAAAACAAACCACCACTTAAGGTACTGTAATGAACTCATTCTTTATTTAAATTGGTGTTAAACCTACTATATTCCAACTTCTCTACGGTTCATACCCTCCGATATTAGCCATAGATTCATCAAAATAAGCAAACACCACACGAAAAATAGAATCTGTCAAAAACAGATCCGTCTGTAGTAATCTGTTGGTTTCGAATATTTCTGCAACCCCAAAAATTCTGAAATAAATTGGTGGACGTGAGTAATTTGTCTGTTAATCATATGCAAAAATAATCAACCTAATCGCACTCTCCAGTAAAAAATGGCAGCAAATCTCGTGAGCGCTAAAGTTTCTGTTTTTTACAGCAAGATCGCAAAAACTTCCCCCAAGTCTTCCCAAAGGTTCTACTTGGCAAAAACACTAGTTAAAAGCATAAAACCACATATAAACAGAACCTAGATGAACTATTTATTACTAAACAGAACCAAAAAGCAAGAAACAAAAATAAAATTGGGTTGCCTCCCAACAAGCGCTATCGTTTAACGCCCCTAGCTAGGCATAGAAACAAGAATCGATCTAGATATTATCATCTTTGGTGTGCAATCCATAAGTGGCTCTCATAATAGATTCATAAGGTAATTTAATTTTCTTTCTAGGAAATTTTTCCATGCCTTTCCTTAACGTAAATTGGAATCTAATGTTTCCTTCTTTCATATCAATAATTGCACCAATCGTTCTTAGGAAAGGTCTACCAAGAATTATATGACATGTAGGATTGCAATCTATGTCAAGAACAATGAAATCTACGGGCACATAATTCCTATTTGCAACAATAATAACATCATTAATCCTTCCCATAGATTTCTTAATAGTGGAATCCGCAAGATGCAAGTTTAAAGAACAATCATCAAATTCACGGAAACCTAACACATCACACAAAGTTTTTGGAATCATGGAAACACTAGCACCCAAATCACATAAAGCATAGCATTCATGATCTTTAATATTAATTGTAATAGTAGGTTCCCACTCATCATAAAGTTTTCTAGGGATAGAAACTTTTAATTCAAGCTTTTCTTCATAAGATTGCATTAAAGCATCAATGATATGTTTGGTAAAAGCTTTATTTTGACTATAAGCATGAGGAGAATTTAACACGGACTGCAAAAAGGAAATACAATATATTAAAGAACAATTATCATAAATAAATTCCTTGAAATCCAAAATAGTGGGTTCATTGCTATGTAAAGTTTTGACCTCTTCAATCCCAATTTTACCAATTTTGTATCAAGTTCTAAAAACTCCGAATCATTGGGACACCTTCTAACTAAAGTTGACTCATCTCCAGTCCCATCATTATCAAGAATCATATTGCAAAACAAAGATTTAATAGGGGACACATCAATCACTTTTAGATCTTCATCATTATTATCATGAAAACTAGAAGAACACGCTTTCATAAAGCAATCTTTTTTAGCACGCATCCTAGCAGTTCTTTCTTTGCATTCATCAATGGAATTTCTCATGGCTTTGAGAGACTCATTGCTATCATGCTTAGGTGGAACAGATCTAAGTTTCAAAGAATCAATATCAAGAGAAATTTGATCCACGTTCCTAGCCAACTCATCAATCTTAGACAATTTTTCTTCAATCAAAGCATTGAAACTCTTTTGCGAACTAATAAATTCTATAATACTAGATTCAAAATCAGAGGGCGTCTTATTATAATTTCCATAAGAACTGTTGTAGGAATTACCATAATTATTAGAGGAAATACTAGGATACTGCCTAGGATTAAAGTTTCCTCTATACACGTTGTTACCAAAATTGTTCCTACCAACAAAATTCACATCCATAGATTCATTATTATTCTCAATCAAAGTAGACAAAGGCATATCATTAGGATCAACATGAGCACTCTTATTAGCAAACAACTTCATAACTTCATCCATCTTTCCACTCAAAACATTAATTTCTTCTATCGCATGAACCTTTTTACTAGTAGATCTTTCGGTGTGCCTGATACGTCTCCAACGTATCTATAATTTTTGATTGCTCCATGCTATATTATCTACTGTTTTGGATGTTTATGGGCTTTATTATACACTTTTATATCATTTTTGGGACTAACCTATTAACCCAGAGCCCAGTGCCAATTTCTGTTTTTACCTTGTTTTAGAATATCGCAGAAAAGGAAAACCAAACGGAGTCCAATTGACCTGAAACTTCATGGAACTTATTTTTGTATCAGAAGAAGCCCAATAGACTTGGAGTGCACGTCAGGGGATCTACAAGGAAGCCACGAGGCAGGGGGCGCGCCCACCCCCCTAGGCGTGCCCTCCACCCTCGTGGGCCCCTCGTGCTCCCCCTGACGTATTTCTTCCGCCTATATATCTCCATATACCCTAAAAACATCCGGGAGCACAATAGATCGGGAGTTCCGCCGCCAGAAGCCTTCGTAGCCACCGAAAACCAATCTAGACCCGTTCCGGCACCCTGTTGGAGGGGGGGGATCCATCTCCGGTGGCCATCTTCATCATCCTAGTGCTCTCCATGACGAGGAGGGAGTAGTTCTCCCTCGGGGCTGAGGGTATGTACCAGTAGCTATGTGTTTTATCTCTCTCTCTCTCTCTCACTCATGTTCTTGAGGTGATACGATCTTGATGTATCGTGAGCTTTGCTATTATATTTGGATCCTATGATGTTTTCTACCCACTCTACTCTCTTGTAATGGCTTGAGTTTCCCATTTGAAGTTATCATATCGGATTGAGTCTTTAAAGATTTGAGAACACTTGATGTATGTCTTGCTGTGCGTATCTGTGGTGACAATGGGATATCACGTGATTCACTTGATGTATGTTTTGGTGATCAACTTGTGGGTTCCGCCCATGAACCTATGCATAGGGGTTGGCACATGTTTTCATCGTGATTCTCCGGTAGGAACTTTGGGGCACTCTTTGAGGTTCTATGTGTTGGTTGAATAGATGAATCTGAGATTTTGTGATGCATATCGTATAATCATACCCACGGATACTTGAGGTGACATTGGACTATCTAGGTGACATTAGGGTTTTGGTTGATTTGTGTCTTAAGGTGTTATTCTAGTATGGACTCTAGGGCTGTTTGTGACACTTATAGGAATAGCCCAACGGATTGATTGGAAAGAATAACTTTGAGGTGGTTTCGTACCCTACCATAATCTCTTCGTTTGTTCTCCGCTATTAGTGACTTTGGAGTGACTCTTTGTTGCATGTTGAGGGATAGTTATTTGATCCAATTATGTTGTTATTGTTGAGAGGACTTGCACTATGAAGGTATGAACCCTAGGCCTTGTTTCAATGCATTGCAATACCATTTACACTCACTTTTATCATTAGTTACCTTGCTGTTTTTAAATTTTCAGATTACAAAAACCTTTATCTACTATCCATATTGCACTTGTATCACCATCTCTTCGCCGAACTAGTGCACCTATACAATTTACCATTGTATTGGGTGTGTTGGGGACACAAGAGACACTACGTTATTTGGTTGCAGGGTTGCTTGAGAGGGACCATCTTCATCCTATGCCTCCTACATATTGATAAACCTTAGGTCATCCACTTGAGGAAAATTTGCTACTGTCCTACAAACCTCTGCACTTGGAGGCCCAACAACGTCTACAAGAAGAAGGTTGTGTAGTAGACATCAAGCTCTTTTCTGGCGCCGTTGCCGGAGAGGTTAGCGCTTGAAGGTATATGTTTAGATCTTGCAATGGAGTCTTTTAGTTTCTTGTTTTATCACTTGTTTAGTTTATAAAATAAAATTACAAAAAATATGGAATTGAGTTTGCCTCATACGCTTCATCTTTTTTATATCTTTCGTGAGTATGATGGAAAGGAAAATTGTGCCAAAGTGTTAGAAGAAGAATGCATTAAAATGTTTGGCACTAAATATTTGAATGATGAGCATGATTGTAATGTTGTTAGTATGAATTCCTTGAATATCCATAATGCTAATGATATGCAAAGCCACAAGCTTGGGGAAGCTATGTTTGATGAAGATGATATTTTTTGTCCCCCAAGATTTGATGAGCAAATTTACTATGATGAAAGCATGCCTCCTATCTATGATGATTATTGTGATGACATGTATGCTTTAAAGAATAATGATAACCATGAAACTTGTCATCTTGATCTTAATTTTCAATCACATGATAGTTATTTTCTTGAGTTTGCTCCCACTATTATTCATGAGAAGAAATTTGCTTATGTGGAGAGTAATAAAAATTCTATACTTGTAGATCATGAAAATAATGCTTTAGGTGCTGGTTATATTGTTGAATTCATTCATGATTCTACTGAAAATTATTATGAGGGAGGAACATATACTTGTAGGAATTGCAATAATATCAAGTTTCCTTTCTATGCGCTTAAAATCTTGAAGTTATGCTTGTTTTGCTTTCCTATGCTAGTTGATTATTGTTCCCATAAATTGTTTGCTCACAAAATCCCTATGCATAGGAAGTGGGTTAGACTTAAATGTTCTAGTCATACTCTTCATGATGCTCTCTTTATGTTTCAATTCTTATCCTTTATCTGAGCATCATTGAAATCATCATGCCTAGCTAGGGGCGTCAAACGATAGCGCTTGTTGGGAGGCAACCCAACTTTATTTTTGTTCCTTGATTTTTGGTCCTGTTTAGTAATAAATAATTCATCTATACTATGTTTATATGTGGTTTTATGATTTTAATTAGTGTTTGTGCCAAGTAGAACCTTTGGGAAGACTTGGGGAAAGTCTTTTTAATCTTGCTGTAAAAAACATAAACTTTAGCTCACGAGAATTGCTGCCATTTTTATTTGGAAAGTGATATTTAGTTAATTCTGTTTGCAGATGATTAATAGATAAATTCCTCACGTCCAGCAATTTATTTGAGAATTTTATGAGTTGCAGAAGTTTGCATTAGTTACAGATTACTACAGACTGTTCTGTTTTTGACAGATTCTGTTTTTCATGTGTTGTTTACTTATTTTGATGAATCTATGGCTAGTAAAAGAGTTTATAAACCGTAGAGAAGTTGGAATACAGTAGGTATAACACCAATATAAATAAAGAATGAGTTAATTACAGTACCTTGAAGTGGTGTTTTGTTTTCTTTCGCTAACGGAGCTTACGAGTTTTCTGTTAAGTTTTGTGTTGTGAAGTTTTCAAGTTTTGGGTAAAGATTTGATGGAATATGGAATAAGGAGTGTAAAGAGCCTAAGCTTGGGGATGCCCAAGGCTCCCCAAGGTAATATTCAAGGAGAACCAAGAGCCTAAGCTTGGGGATGCCCCGGATTGCATCCCCTCTTTTGTCTTCGTTCATCGGTAACTTTACTTGGAGCTATATTTTTATTCGCCACATGATATGTGTTTTGCTTGGAGCGTCATTTTATTTTCTTTTGTTTTGCTTGCTGTTGGAATAAAATACCAAGATCTGAAATTATTAAATGTTAGAGAGTCTTCACATAGTTGCATAATTATTCAACTACTCATTGAGCTTCACTTTTATCTTTCGGAGTAGTTTGTCATTTGCTCTAGTACTTCACTTATATCTTTTAGAGCACGGTGGTGGTTTTATTATATAGAAATAGATGAACTCTCATGCTTTACTTATATTATTTTGAGAGTATTAAATATCATGGTAATTTGCTTAAATAATCCTAATATGCTAGGCATCCGAGAATAGTAAAAACTTTCACATAGAGTATTGAATACTAAGAGAAGTTTGATACTTGATGATTGTTTTGAGATATGGAGGTAATAATATCAAAGTCGTGCTAGTTGAGTAGTTGTGAATTTGAGAAATGCTTGTGTTGAAGTTTGCAAGTCCCGTAGCATGCACGCATGGTAAACATTATGTAACAAATTTGAAACATGGGTTGTTCTTTGATTGTCTTCCTTATGAGTGGCGGCCGGGGACGAGCGATGGTCTTTTCCTACCAATCTATCCCCCTAGGAGCATGCGCGTAGTGCCGAGGTTTTTGATGACTTGTAGATTTTTGCAATAAGTATGTGAGTTCTTTATGACTAATGTTGAGTCCATGGATTATACACACTCTCACCCTTCCATCATTGCTAGCCTCTTCGGTACCGTGCATTGCCCTTTCTCACATTGAGAGTTGGTGCAAGCTTCGCCAGTGCATCCAAACCCCGTGATATGATACGCTCTTTCACACATAAACCTCCTTATATCTTCCTCAAAACAGCCACCATACCTACCTATTATGGCATTTCCATAGCCATTCCGAGATATATCGCCCTGCAGCTTTCCACCGTTCCGTTTATTATGACACGCATCATCATTGTCATATTGCTTTGCATGATCATGTAGTTGACATCGTATTTGTGGCAAAGCCACCGTTCATAATTTCTCATACATGTCACTCTGGATTCATCGCAATCCAGGTACACCGCCGGAGGAATTCATATAGAGTCATACTTTGTTCTAGTATCGAGTTGTAATCATTGAGTTGTAAATAAATAGAAGTGTGATGATCATCATATTCTAGAGCATTGTCCCAAGTGAGGAATAAAAAAAGAGAAAGGCCATAAAAAAGGAGAAGGCCCCCCAAAAAGAGAAAGGCCATAAAAAAAGAGAAGGCCCAAAAAAGCAAAAAAATAAATATGAGAGAAAAAGAGAGAAGGGACAATGCTACTATCCTTTGCCACACTTGTGCTTCAAAGTAGCACCATAATCCTCATGATAGAGAGTCTCTTGTTTTGTCACTTTCATATACTAGTGGGAATTTTTCATTATAGAAGTTGGCTTGTATATTCAAACAATGGGCCTCCTCAAGTGCCCTAGGTCTTCGTGAGCAAGCAAGTTGGATGCACACCCACTTAGTTTCTTTTGTTTTAGCTTTCATACATTTATAGCTCTAGTGCATCCGTTGCATGGCAGTCCCTACTCCTTGCATTGACATCAATTGATGGGCATCTCCCTAGCCCATTGATTAGCCGCGTCGATGTGAGACTTTCTCCTTTTTGTCTTCTCCACAAAACCCCCTCATTATATTTTATTCCACCCATAGTGCTATATCCATGGCTCGCGCTCATGTATTGCGTGAAGGTTTATAGGTTTGAGATTCCTAAAGTATGAAACAATTTCTTGGCTTGTCATCGGGGTTGTGCATGATGAGATCATTCTTGTGTGATGAAAATGGAGCATGACTAAACTGTATGATTTTGTAGGGATGAACTTTATTTGGCCATGTTATTTTGAGAAGACATGATTGCTTAGTTAGTATGCTTGAAGTATTATTATTTTTGTGTCAATATGAACTTTTATCTTGAATCTTTCGGATCTGAATATTCATGCCACAATTAAGAAGAATTACACTAAAATTATGCCAAGTAGCACTCCGCATCAAAAATTCTGTTTTTATCATTTACCTACTCGAGGACGAGCAGGGATTAAGCTTGGGGATGCTGATACGTCTCCAACGTATCTATAATTTTTCATTGCTCCATGCTATATTATCTACTGTTTTGGATGTTTATGGGCTTTATTATACAATTTATATCATTTTTGGGACTAACCTATTAACCCAGAGCCCAATGCCAATTTCTGTTTTTACCTCGTTTTAGAATATCGCAGAAGAGGAAAACCAAACGGAGTCCAATTGACCTGAAACTTCATGGAACTTATTTTTGTACCAGAAGAAGCCCAAAAGGCTTGGAGTGCATGTCAGGGGATCTACGAGGAAGCCACGAGGCAGGGGGGCGCGCCAACCCCCCTAGGCGCGCCCTCCACCCTCGTGGGCCCCTCGTGCTCCCCCTGACGTATTTCTTCCACCTATATATCTCCATATACCCTAAAAACATCCGGGAGCACAATAGATCGGGAGTTTCGCCGCCAGAAGCCTCCGTAGCCACCGAAAACCAATCTAGACCCGTTCCGGCACCCTGTTGGAGGGGGGGGATCCATCTTCGGTGGCCATCTTCATCATCCCGGTGCTCTCCATAACGAGGAGGGAGTAGTTCTCCCTCGGGGCTGAGGGTATGTACCAGTAGCTATGTGTTTTATCTCTCTCTCTCTCTCTCACTCATGTTCTTGAGGTGATACGATCTTGATGTATCGCGAGCTTTGCTATTATATTTGGATCCTATGATGTTTTCTACCCCCTCTACTCTCTAGTAATGGCTTGAGTTTCCCATTTGAAGTTATCTTATCGGATTGAGTCTTTAAAGATTTGAGCACACTTGATGTATGTCTTGCTGTGCGTATCTGTGGTGACAATGGGATATCACGTGATTCACTTGATGTATGTTTTGGTGATCAACTTGTGGGTTCCGCCCATGAACCTATGCATAGGGGTTGGCACACGTTTTCGTCGTGATTCTCCGGTAGGAACTTTGGGGCACTGTTTGAGGTTCTATGTGTTGGTTGAATAGATGAATCTGAGATTGTGTGATGCATATCGTATAATCATACCCACGGATACTTGAGGTGACATTCGAGTATCTAGGTGACATTAGGGTTTTGGTTGATTTGTGTCTTAAGGTGTTATTCTAGTACGGACTCTAGGGCTGTTTGTGACACTTATAGGAATAGCCCAACGGATTGATTGGAAAGAATAACTTTAAGGTGGTTTCGTACCCTACCATAATCTCTTCGTTTGTTCTCCGCTATTAGTGACTTTGGAGTGACTCTTTGTTGCATGTTGAGGGATAGTTATGTGATCCAATTATGTTGTTATTGTTGAGAGGACTTGCACTATGAAGGTATGAACCCTAGGCCTTGTTTCAATGCATTGCAATACCGTTTACGCTCACTTTTATCATTAGTTACCTTACTGTTTTTAAATTTTCAGATTACCAAAACCTTTATCTACTATCCATATTGCACTTGTATCACCATCTCTTCGCCGAACTAGTGCACCTATACAATTTACCATTGTATTGGGTGTGTTGGGGACACAAGAGACTCTATGTTATTTGGTTGCAGGGTTGCTTGAGAGGGACCATCTTCATCCTACGCCTCCTACAGATTGATAAACCTTAGGTCATCCACTTGAGGAAAATTTGCTACTGTCCTACAAACCTCTGCACTTGGAGGCCCAGCAACGTCTACAAGAAGAAGGTTGTGGAGTAGACATCAAGCTCTTTTCTGGCGCCGTTGCCGGAGAGGTTAGCGCTTGAAGGTATATCTTTAGATCTTGCAATCGAGTCTTTTAGTTTCTTGTTTTATCACTTGTTTAGTTTATAAAAGAAAATTAAAAAAAATATGGAATTGAGTTCGCTTCATCTTTTTTATATCTTTTGTGAGTATGATGGAAAGGAAAATTGTGCCAAAGTGTTAGAAGAAGAATGCATTAAAATGTTTGGCACTAAATATTTGAATGATGAGCATGATTGTAATGTTTTTAGTATGAATTCCTTGAATATCCATAATGCTAATGATATGCAAAGCCACAAGCTTGGGGAAGCTATGTTTGATGAAGATGATATTTTTTGTCCCCCAAGCTTTGATGAGCAAATTTACTATGATGAAAGCATGCCTCCTATCTATGATGATTATTGTGATGACATGTATGCTTTAAAGAGTAATGATAACCATGAAACTTGTCATCTTGATCTTAATTTTCAATCACATGATAGTTATTTTGTTGAGTTTGCTCCCACTATTATTCATGAGAAGAAATTTGCTTATGTGGAGAGTAATAAAAATTCTATACTTGTAGATCATGAAAATAATGCTTTGGGTGCTGGTTATATTGTTGAATTCATTCATGATTCTACTGAAATTTATTATGAGGGAGGAACGTATACTTGTAGGAATTGCAATAATATCAAGTTTCCTTTCTATGCGCTTAAAATCTTGAAGTTATGCTTGTTTTGCTTTCCTATGCTAGTTGATTATTGTTCCCATAAATTGTTTGCTCACAAAATCCCTATGCATAGGAAGTGGGTTAGACTTAAATGTTCTAGTCATACTCTTCATGATGCTCTCTTTATGTTTCAATTCTTATCCTTTATCTGAGCATCATTGAAATCATCATGCCTAGCTAGGGGCGTTAAACGATAGCGCTTGTTGGGAGGCAACCCAACTTTATTTTTGTTCCTTGATTTTTGGTCCTGTTTAGTAATAAATAATTCATCTATCCTCTGTTTATATGAGGTTTTATGATTTTAATTAGTGTTTGTGCCAAGTAGAACCTTTGGGAAGACTTGGGGAAAGTCTTTTTAATCTTGCTGTAAAAAACATAAACTTTAGCGCTCACGAGAATTGCTGCCATTTTTATTTGGAAAGTGCTATTTAGTTAATTCTGTTTGCAGATGATTAATAGATAAATTCCTCACGTCCAGCAATTTATTTGAGAATTTTATGAGTTGCAGAAGTTTGCATTAGTTACAGATTACTACAGACTGTTCTGTTTTTGACAGATTCTGTTTTTCATGTGTTGTTTACTTATTTTGATGAATCTATGGCTAGTAAAAGAGTTTATAAACCATAGAGAAGTTGGAATACAGTAGGTATAACACCAATATAAATAAATAATGAGTTAATTACAGTACCTTGAAGTGGTGTTTTTTTTTCTTTCGCTAACGGAGCTTACGAGTTTTCTGTTAAGTTTCGTGTTGTGAAGTTTTCAAGTTTTGGGTAAAGATTTGATGGAATATGGAATAAGGAGTGGAAAGAGCCTAAGCTTGGGGATGCCCAAGGCTCCCCAAGTTAATATTCAAGGATAACCAAGATCCTAAGCTTGGGGATGCCCCGGATTGCATCCCCTCTTTTGTCTTCGTTCATCGGTAACTTTACTTGGAGCTATATTTTTATTCGCCACATGATATGTGTTTTGCTTGGAGCGTCATTTTATTTTCTTTTGTTTTGCTTGCTGTTTGAATAAAATACCAGGATCTGAAATTATTAAATGTTAGAGAGTCTTCACATAGTTGCATAATTATTCAACTACTCATTGAGCTTCACTTTTATCTTTCGGAGTAGTTTGTCATTTGCTCTAGTACTTCACTTATATCTTTTAGAGCACGGTGGTGGTTTTATTATATAGAAATAGATGAACTCTCATGCTTTACTTATATTATTTTGAGAGTATTAAATAGCATGGTAATTTGCCTAAATAATCCTAATATGCTAGGCATCCCAGAATAGTAAAAACTTTCACATAGAGTATTGAATACTAAGAGAAGTTTGATACTTGATGATTGTTTTGAGATATGGAGGTAATAATATCAAAGTCGTGCTAGTTGAGTAGTTGTGAATTTGAGAAATGCTTGTGTTGAAGTTTGCAAGTCCCGTAGCATGCACGTATGGTAAACGTTATGTAACAAATTTGAAACATGGGGTGTTCTTTGATTGTCTTCCTTATGAGTGGCGGCCGGGGACGAGCGATGGTCTTTTCCTACCAATCTATCCCCCTAGGAGCATGCACGTAGTGCCGAGGTTTTTGATGACTTGTATATTTTTGCAATAAGTATGTGAGTTCTTTATGACTAATGTTGAGTCCATGGATTATACGCACTCTCACCCTTCCATCATTGCTAGCCTCTTCGGTACCGTGCATTGCCCTTTCTCACATTGAGAGTTGGTGCAAGCTTCGCCAGTGCATCCAAACCCCGTGATATGATACGCTCTTTCACACACAAACCTCCTTATATATTCCTCAAAATAGCCACCATACCTACCTATTATGGCATTTCCATAGCCATTCCGAGATATATTGCCCTGCAACTTTCCACCGTTCCCTTTATTATGACACGCATCATCATTGTCATATTGCTTTGCATGATCATGTAGTTGACATCGTATTTGTGGCAAAGCCACCGTTCATAATTTCTCATACATGTCACTCTGGATTCATCGCAATCCAGGTACACCGCCGGAGGAATTCATATAGAGTCATACTTTGTTATAGTATCGAGTTGTAATCATTGAGTTGTAAATAAATAGAAGTGTGATGATCATCATTTTCTAGAGCATTGTCCCAAGTGAGGAATAATAAAAAGAGAAAGGCCATAAAAAAGGAGAAGGCCCCCCAAAAAGAGAAAGGCCATAAAAAAAGAGAAGGCCCAAAAAAACAAAAAAATAAATATGAGAGAAAAAGAGAGAAGGGACAATGCTACTATCCTTTGCCACACTTGTGCTTCAAAGTAGCACCATAATCCTCATGATAGAGAGTCTCTTGTTTTGTCACTTTCATATACTAGTGGGAATTTTTCATTATAGAACTTGGCTTGTATATTCCAACAATGGGCCTCCTCAAGTGCCCTAGGTCTTCGTGAGCAAGCAAGTTGGATGCACACCCACTTAGTTTCTTTTGTTTTAGCTTTCATACATTTTTTAGCTCTAGTGCATCCGTTGCACGGCAATCCCTACTCCTTGCATTGACATCAATTGATGGGCATCTCCCTAGCCCATTGATTAGCCGCGTCGATGTGAGACTTTCTCCTTTTTGTCTTCTCCACATAACCCCCTCATTATATTTTATTCCACCCATAGTGCTATATCCATGGCTCGCGCTCATGTATTGCGTGAAGGTTTATAGGTTTGAGATTACTAAAGTATGAAACAATTTCTTGGCTTGTCATCGGGGTTGTGCATGATGAGAGCATTCTTGTGTGATGAAAATGGAGCATGACTAAACTATATGATTTTGTAGGGATGAACTTTATTTGGCCATGTTATTTTGAGAAGACATGATTGCTTAGTTAGTATGCTTGAAGTATTATTATTTTTATGTCAATATGAACTTTTATCTTGAATCTTTCGGATCTGAATATTCATGCCACAATTAAGAAGAATTACACTAAAATTATGCCAAGTAGCACTCCGCATCAAAAATTCTGTTTTTATCATTTACCTACTCGAGGACGAGCAGGAATTAAGCTTGGGGATGCTGATACGTCTCCAACGTATCTATAATTTTTCATTGCTCCATGCTATATTATCTACTGTTTTGGATGTTTATGGGCTTTATTATACACTTTTATATCATTTTTGGGACTAACCTATTAACCCAGAGCCCAGTTCCAGTTTTTGTTTTTACCTCGTTTTAGAATATCGCAGAAAAGGAAAACCAAACGGAGTCCAATTGACCTGAAACTTCACAGAACTTATTTTTGGATCAGAAGAAGCCCAGAAGACTTGGTGTGCATGTCAGGGGATCTACAAGGAAGCCACGAGGCAGGGGGGTGCGCCCACCCCCTGGGCGTGCCCTCCACCCTCGTGGGCCCCTCGTGCTCCCCCTGACGTATTTCTTCCGCCTATATATCTCCATATACCCTAAAAACATCAGGGAGCACAATAGATCGGGAGTTCCGCCGCCAGAAGCCTCCGTAGCCACCGAAAACCAATCTAGACCCGTTCCGGCACCCTGTTGGAGGGGGGGGGATCCATCTCCGGTGGCCATCTTCATCATCCCGGTGCTCTCCATGACGAGGAGGGAGTAGTTCTCCCTCGGGGCTGAGGGTATGTACCAGTAGCTATGTGTTTTATCTCTCTCTCTCTCTCTCTCTCGTGTTCTTGAGGTGATACGATCTTGATGTATCGCGAGCTTTGCTATTATATTTGGATCCTATGATGTTTTCTCCCCCCTCTACTCTCTTGTAATGGATTGAGTTTCCCCTTTGAAGTTATCTTATCGGATTGAGTCTTTAAAGATTTGAGAACACTTGATGTATGTATTGCCGTGCGTATCTGTGGTGACAATGGGATATCATGTGATTCACTTGATGTATGTTTTGGTGATCAACTTGCGGGTTCCGCCCATGAACCTATGCATAGGGGTTGGCACACGTTTTCATCGTGGTTCTCCGGTAGGAACTTTGGGGCACTCTTTGAGGTTCTATGTGTTGGTTAAATAGATGAATCTGAGATTGTGTGATGCATATCGTATAATCATACCCACGGATACTTGAGGTGACATTGGAGTATCTAGGTGACATTAGGGTTTTGGTTGATTTGTGTCTTAAGGTGTTATTCTAGTACGAACTCTAGGGCTGTTTGTGAAACTTATAGGAATAGCCCAACGGATTGATTGGAAAGAATAACTTTGAGGTGGTTTCGTACCCTACCATAATCTCTTCGTTTCTTCTCCGCTTAGTGAATTTGGAGTGACTCTTTGTTGCATGTTGAGGGATAGTTATGTGATCCAATTGTGTTATTATTGTTGAGAGGACTTGCACTAGTGAAAGTATGAACCCTAGGCCTTGTTTCAACACATTGCAATACCGTTTACACTCACTTTTATCATTAGTTACCTTGCTGTTTTTATATTTTCAGATTACAAAAACCTTTATCTACTATCCATATTGCACTTGTATCACCATCTCTTCGCTGAACTAGTGCACCTATACAATTTACCATTGTATTGGGTGTGTTGGGGACACAAGAGACTCTCTGTTATTTGGTTGCAGGGTTGCTTGAGAGGGACCATCTTCATCCTACGCCTCCTACGGATTGATAAACCTTAGGTCATCGACTTGATGGAAATTTGCTACTGTCCTACAAACCTCTGCACTTGGAGGCCCAACAATGCCTACAAGAAGAAGGTTGTGTAGTAGACATCAGTGCCATTGAGAATAATTGACCATAATATTATCTAGGAGTTTGGAAGCTTCTCCTAATGTGATTTCCATAAAAGTGCCTCCCGCGGCCGAATCTAAAAGATTTCTAGAAGCAAAATTCAATCCGTCATAAATTTTTTGAATGATCATCCATAAATTCAAACCATGAGTAGGGAAATTACGAATCATGAATTTCATCCTCTCCCAAGATTGTGCAACATGCTCATGATCTAGTTGCTTAAAATTCATAATATCGTTTCTAAGAGAGATGATCTTAGAGGGAGGAAAATACTTAGAGATAAAAGCATCTTTGCACTTATTCCAGGAATCAATACTATTTTTAGGTAAAGAAGAAAACCAAGTTTTAGCACAATCTCTAAGAGAAAACGGAAATAGCTTCAATTTAAAAATATCATCATCCACGTCCTTTTTCTTTTGCATGTCACACAAATCAACAAAGTTGTTTAGATGGGTAGCAACATCTTCACTAGGAAGGCCAGCAAATTGATCTTTCATGACAAGATTCAACAAGGCAGTATTAATTTCACAAGATTCAGTATTGGTAAGGGGAGCAATCGGAGTGCCAATAAAATCATTATTGTTGGTATTGGAAAAATTGCACAATTTAGTATTGTCTTGAGCCACTGTGACAAACAATCCAACACACAAGCACACAAGAAGCGAGCAAAAAAGAGGTGAACGGAAAAAGAGGGCGAATAAAACGGAAAGGGTGAAGTGGGGAGAGGAAAACAAGAGGCAAATGGCAAATAATGTAATGCAAGGGATAAGAGTTTGTGATGGGTACTTGGTATGTCTCGACTTGACTTGACTTGGCATAGATCTCCCCGGCAACAGCGTCAGAAATCCTTCTTGCTACCTCTTGAGCACTGCGTTGGTTTTCCCTTGAAGAGGAAAGGGTGATGCAGCAAAGTAGCGTAAGTATTTCCCTCAGTTTTTGAGAACCAAGGTATCAATCCAGTAGGAGACTACACGCAAGTCGCCTCGCACCTACACAAACAAATAAGAACATTGCAACCAATGCGATAAATGATTTGTTAATCCCTTCACGGCCACTTGCAAAAGTGAGATCTGATAGAGATAATGAGATAAATATTTTTGGTATTTTTATGATATAGATTGAAAGTAAAGATTGCAAAGTAAAATAGATTGGAAACTTATATGATAGAAAATAGAGCCGGGGCCATAGGTTTCACTAGTGGCTTCTCTCAAAATAGCATAAGTATTATGGTGGTGAACAAATTACTGTCGAGCAATTGATAGAAAAGTGCATAATTATGAGAATATCTAGGCATGATCATGTATATAGGCATCACGTCCGCGACAAGTAGACCGAAACGATTTTGCATCTACTACTATTACTCCACACATCAACGCTATCCAGCATGCATCTAGAGTATTAAGTTCATAAGAACAGAGTAACGCATTAGGCAAGATGACATGATGTAGAGGGATAAACTCAAACAATATGATATAAACCCCATCTTTTTATCTTCGATGGCAACAATACAATACGTGCCTTGCTGCCCTTGCTGTCACTGGGAAAGGACACCGCAAGATTGAACCTAAAGCTAAGCACTTCTCCCATTGCAAGAAAGATCAATCTAGTAGGCCAAACCAAACTGATAATTCGAAGAGACTTGCAAAGATAACAAATCATACATAAAAGAATTCAGAGAAGAACCAAATACTGTTCATAGATAATCTTGATCATAAACCCACAATTCACCGGATCCCGACAAACACACCACAAAAAGAATTACATCGAGTAGATCTCCAAGAAGATCGAGGAGAACTTTGTATTGAGATCCAAAGAGAGAGAAGAAGCCATCTAGCTAATAACTATGGACCCGAAGGTCTGTGGTAAAATACTCACACATCATCGGAGAGGCTATGGTGTTGATGTAGAAGCCCTCCGTGATCGATTCCCCCTCCGACGGAGATCCGGAAAAGGCCCCAAGATGGGATCTCTTGGGTACAGAAGGTTGCAGCGGTGGAAATAGGGTTTCGTGGTGCTCTCAGATGTTTTCGGGGTATATGAGTATATATAGGCGAAAGAAGTCGGTCAGGGGAGCCACGAGGGGCCCACGAGGGTGGGGGGCCTGCCTCCCTGCCTCGCGGCCTCCTCGATGCTTCCTTGACGTCCACTCCAAGTCGCCTGGATTGCGTTTGTTCCAAAAATCACTCTCCCGAAGGTTTCATTCCATTTGGATTCCTTTTGATATTCCTTTTCCGTGAAACACTGAAATAGGCAAAAAACATCAATTTGCACTAGGCCTTTGGTTAGTAGGTTAGTCCCAAAAATAATATAAAAGTATATAATAAAGCCCATTAAACATCCAAAACAGATAATATAATAGCATGGAACAATCAAAAATTATAGATACGTTGGAGACGTATCAAGGGCTAACCCTCGTTGGCTTTTCTTTATAGGAGAAACTCCATGAGCATCGCGTGTCCGTGCTAGGACTCGAACTCGGGTGGGCTGGCAGCAACCTTAGCGGCACAGCCAACGGGTCGACGCCCCATCCTCGGGAGGGCCATCACAGAGGAGGGCAACACGGAGGTGGGTTGCGACCTGAGGCGCGGCGGCTCAGGGCACCGAGAGGCCGCAGGAGACAGCGACTCGGGGGCGGGTCATGGCGATGATTTGGGGTCAAACCTGTTGCAGCTCAGCGATGGTGAATCCGGGTTGTGGCCGTGGTTGCTTTTACCAATTGACATCTGTGACCTCCTCCGGGTTGTGGCCCCTCTGTATTTTTTAAATCTCTTTCCTTTTCATTAATTCCTTTGACCCCAATTTGCAACTAGCACACGATGACTAGGCCGGGGTCAAGCCCTCTGTTCCTTATACTTCAATTCAGTTTTGCTGGAGATCGGATCGAACCGACAACTTCTATTTTCCTTCCATAGATACGCGCGGGTTGAGTCCATGGCGACTTGACAGCTAACACAAATTGGGTAAAAACTGTAGAGATCATCCATGGCAATTTGACAATAATATTTCCTTAATCTCAACTGATGAGGTTAGAGTTGATGTAACTCCTTCCATACAGGCCCTTCCTGATCCGGTGGATTGTAAGCTTCTCGATCCTTGTAAGAGATCCCTCCAAGAACTCAACACCACCTTGCGCAGCCCCACAGTGGGCGCCAACTGTCGTGGATTTGTCACGGCAGATATCCTTCATGTCAGGACTTAGTCGTGAGGCCAACGCATCCATGTGGTAGCTTGAAAGGGGTTGGTCGGAATCGAGAGACGCAAGGTTGTACCCAGATTCGTCCCCTCACGGTGGAGGTAAAATCCTACATCCTTCTTCATTGATATTGATGATGATGAACATGATTACAAGGGTGCTCTATCTCGAGGTATATATTTGTTTGTCTAACCCTAATCTCTCCAACTCGTGGAACTTGTCCCTCTTGGGGTGCCCTGCCCCTCCTTATATAAGTTGAAGGGGCGGGTTACATGACTAGTCCTAGTAGGATTAGGACTACTCTATTACAAGTGGAATCCTAGTCTTGCTCCCTTTGTAAGAGAATATTCCTTATGCCTTAAACCGGCCCACCATAACATGAGTCGGCTTTACATGAGCCGCCTTCTGGGCCACCGGGTCTTGTCGCTCCTCTGACCCGCCTGCCGGGTCACCAATGAATCGCCAACTCTGGGCGGGTTACTAGTTAGTTGCCGGGTCAGGGCAGGTCACCGTTGAGTCGCCAAGTCCGGCCGGGTTACACCGCGGGGTATATCCCCGACACCAGGGAAACTCCATAAGCTAAGTTCTCTAACTCCTGATGAAGAAGCTAACAAAGCCATAAAGAACCTATGGCAACTCCCGATTGAATTACAAGCAATAGACATTGTACGGAAATTTACTTGAAGATGTATGGTTGAAAATCGTACAGCGCAACTGATCCCTATGGATTCTCGATTACAAGTAACTAAACTAATGAGGAGCGAGACTATGGTGGTGAAAATGACTATGGAGATGGGATGTTGATGACTCTTGCGTAGATGGGAATGGTAATGATGATGTATGCGTGGAAAATGATGAAAGAAAAGGGTTTCGGGCGCCTCTACTATGAACTAGGCATGGCTCACTCGCACGCGACGGATGTTTTGGGCAAAATTCAAGCTCTGGTTGGGACCAAGCAAGCTGCGGACATCCCCGTCGTTCTTGGGGGTGATTTCAACCTTATCCGCTCGGGGGCGGATAAGAATACCCGTAATATTGACTCGCCAAGGGTGGCGCTATTCAATAATGCAATCGTGGCGTCCGCCTTGCGGGAAATTGCTAGGACTGATGCTAGATATACTTGGACTAATAAACATGTCGCCCTGGTTCGTAGCATTCTAGATCAAGTTTTCGTATCATCTGATTGGGAAGTTTTATTCCCTATGTGCACGCTTGTAGCGGAAAATTGTATCGGGTCAGATCATGTCCCGCTTATCTTGGCCTCGGGGGAGGATAGGATAAGGTGTAGCCCACGGTTTTACTTTGAAGCCGGCTGGTTCAAGGTCGACGGTTTTGTCCCTCTGATCATTGCTCGCTGGGAGCAAGTGATGGTCGCGGCCGGTCGGCCAAGTGAGCCAATGGATCTATGGATCTCAGAGGCGGGCGCCTTACGTGGCTTCCTCCGTGGTTGGGGGAAAATCATGGTAGTGTGTCAAAGCAAGCTAAGCTCTCATAAAAGAAATCAAATCCCTCGACACCCAAGCAGATGCCAGATCCTTCTCGGAGGCTGAGTGGGCGAATCGTTACGCCCTAGAAAACCAGGTGCTTTCCATCCTTAGGGAAGAGGAGGAATATTGGCGTCGTAGGGGCGACGTCAAGTGGATCACCAAGGGAGACGCTAACACGGGTTATTTTCATGCCTCCGCCAACAGGCGTAAATGGAAATGCTTGATCCTGCGGCTCCAATCAGAGCAAGGGGTGTTGGTTAGCCAAGCGGATATCTCGGCCCACATCTATGAGTTCTTCTTCAATCTATTGGGAACAGCCGAGGAGAGACCCCTGCGCCTCCGAGCTGACTTCTTGGGGGACGAGGCTCGCGTTTCTCGGGCTGAAAATGACCTTCTGGCCTTGTCCTTTTCCATGGAGGAAATTGACAGGGTTGTTGGCTCGATGAAGATCGATACTGCCCCGGGCTCGAATGGTTGGCGTGTGGCTTTCTTTCATCACTTTTGGCCCATACTCAAAGCTCTCTTCTACGACATTATAAATGGTTTCACGTTAGGCACGGTAGACATCTCGCGCCTAAACTTTGGGGTCATAAGCTTAATCCCAAAGGTCAAAGGGGCTGACACTATCAAGCAATACCGTCCTATCACCCTCATTGACGTGCCTTTCAAAATTTGCACAAAGGCCTATACGACGAGGCTTGCCCCTGTTGCGCATAGAGTTATCAACCGTAGTCAGTCAGCATTTCTCAAGGGCTGCAATATCCTCGAAGGGCCGGTCGTGCTAAAGGAGATAATTCACGAGTTATGGGAGTTCATTCACTAGGTCCTAGACCTAAAGGGATTCGAGTCAGGTTTCGTTCACCGTATTATGCATCTGGTCTGCGGGACAGACGGCGGTGTCAATCATAGGAGAAGTTGGGAACTTCTTCCGCAACAAGCGAGGGCTTAGGCAGGGCGACCCCTCCTCACCTCTGATCTTTAACCTTGTTGCCGACGTCCTCTCGGCCATGATCAATAAGGCTAAGGGTGTTGGCCATATCCGCGGTGTCGTTCGACTCCTCATTCCTGGAGGGTCACACACCTACAATATGTGGACGACACCATGTTGCTCTTCGAGCCGGATGACCATAGTATAGACTTGATCAAGCTCATTCTTCTTGCTTTCGAGATCGTCTCTGGCCTCAAGATCAACTTTCTCAAGAGCTAGGTGATAGCCATTGGGATGACTGAACCACTCACGACTTGAGTAGCCAACCTTCTTAACTGTAAGCTTGGGAGCTTTTCGTTTAAGTACTTGGGCATCCCCATCTCAGACAAACACATATCTATCCACGAGTGGGAACCCTTGTATGGCAAGGTGGCGAACCGGGTCAGTCCTTTGCGTGCTCGGTTTATGTCCTCGACCGCTAGGCTCATTCTGACGAACAGTAGCCTCTCCTCCTTGACCATGTTTACCATGGGCATGTTTCTCCTGGCAGATGGTGTTCACGCCAAGCTTGACACTCCATGATCTAAGTTCTTTTGGGAAGGAACTAGGTCCAAAAAGAAGTACCACTTAATTAAGTGGGCAGCATTTTGTCGTCCAAAGAAATTTGGCGGCCTAGGGATCCTCAACTCCAAACTTATGAACGTTTCCCTCCTTTCTAAGTGGCTCTGGAAACTCGCCCAAAACGAGCAGGGACTCTGGGCGGATATCCTTAGAGCGAAATATTTCCCTGATGGGAATTTCTTTACCTCTAAGGCCAAAGGGTCGACATTCTGGAATGGGATCCAGGCTGTCAAACCGGCCTTTATGTTAGGAGCTAAGCTTAGCGTTGACGATGGCAACTCCACGCGATTTTGGTTAGATCACGGGTTTGGTTCGGAGCCGCTGTGGCGCAGCCACTCCTTCATTTACCAACTCGCTACTAACATTGATATCCTCATTGCCGACACACTTAGAACCAACCCTCCAGCCATTTCTTTCAAAAGGCCTCTTCTAGATACTGAACGGGCTAGTTGGGAAGGGCTATGTACTTCACTCGCTGGCGTGGTGTTGTGACCCTAGGACGATATGGTCTCTTGGTCTCTCACGAGCTCCAGGAAGTTCTTGGTTAAGTCACTTTACGCTAAGTTGACGGAGGGCCCGTCACTAGACATAGCTAGGGGGCTATGGAAAGTGTCAATTCCCCTCAAAATAAAAAATTTCCTATGGCAAATGTTCCATGACCATCTCCCATCCTCTAACAACATAGCAAAACAAAATGGGTCATCCGATGGCACTTGTGTGATGTGCGGTGCACATGAAGATGCAAACCACATTTTCTTCAACTGTCACTTAGCCCGATTCGCTTGGAGTGCGGCCCGGGAAGCCTTCGATCAGAAATGGAACCCTCACTCGGGAAGTGATCTCTGTGATATCCTCTTGGCCCATGGGGTGGTTTCTGGTGAGTTTTATGGTGTTGCGTAGGGGCGCTTTTATGGGCTCTATGGACTACCAGAAACAAAATCACTATAGAGCACAAATTCCCTTCTCACCCCGCTGACATTATTTTCAAATGCCATTTGTTCCTCCAGACTTGGATTCCGTTGGGGAAACAGCGGGACACTAAGCGGATGCAGGAGGCTATGGAGCGGATCCGACTGATCTAGATTGCTGCCTGTATAAAGATGTTGTGGACCAGTTTCTGTCCTGGCCGGTGTTGGCATGTTTAGACTGTTTCTTCTTCTTTCTCAGGCCAAGGCCGGTTGCATGTATCAAACTTAGGCTTCATCCGTGACTATCTTTTGCTTTCGTCTGTCTCGTATGTTGGATGCTGCCTGTTGATGGGCTTTATTAATTTAAAGCCGGACGCTCCTTGTGTCTTCGTTCTAAAAAAATTAGGCATGGGTCCCTTCACAGAATATGTTAGGGATGACGTCACGGAGGTGGTGGGCACCTGCTATGTCTAGTATTAGCCCTATATATTGTGCATTGTCTTCTCCTATGGAACCTCTTGTGCGCTCCCAATCGTGTGGGAATAATCTTCACATCTAGAATATCTCATATATTGCTTGATTTTCCATCTACAATTGTCCAATTATGCAAGGAACAAAATACAAAGGAAGATTTATAGTCTTTTGCATTTATTAGTCATTAATTGGAAAATCAAAGAGATAATCTCAAAAATATCTGAGAATATCCGATTTAAACATCCGTAAAAATGAGCGAAAAATCCACTCATCAATCGACATCCTTTGGTTAAACCAAATCTTCATGGACTACTCATATGTGTATGAAGGAAATATACCCTAGAGGCAATAATAAAGTTGTTATTTATATTTCCTTATATCATGATAAGTGTATATTATTCATGCTAGAATTGTATTAACCGAAAACTTGATACACATGTGAATACATAGACAAAACAATGTATCCCCAGTATGCCTCTACTAGACTAGCTTGTTAATCAAAGATGGTTAAGTTTCCTAACCATAGAAATGTGTTGTCATTTGATGAATGGGATCACATGATTAGGAGAATGATGTGATGGAAAAGACCCATCCGTTATCTTAGCATACCGATCGTTAAGTTTTATTGATGCTGCTTTCTTCATGACTTATACACCTTTGACTATGATATTATGCAACACCCGAATACTGGAGGAATACCTTGTCTGCTATCAAACATCACAACATAACTGGGTGATTATAAAGATGCTCTACAGGTATCTCCGAAGGTGTTTGTTGGGTTGGCATAGATCGAGATTAGGATTTTTCACTCCGAGTATCGGAGATGTATCTCTGGGCCCTCTCGGTACCATACATCATGATAAGCCTTGCAAGCAATGCGACTAATGAGTCAGCTGGATGATACATTAAAGAGACTTGCCGGTAACGAGATTAAACTAGGTATGAAGATACCGACGATCGAATCTCGGGCAAGTAACATAGCGATGATAAAGGGATTGACGTATGTTGTCATTATAGTTTGACCAATAAATATCTTCATAGAATATGTAGGAACCAATATGAGCATCCAGGTTCCGCTATTGGTTATTGACCGGAGATGTGTCTCGGTCATGTCTACATAGTTCTCGAACCCGTAGGGTCCGCACGCTTAACGTTCAATGACAATTTGTATTATGAGTTATGTGTTTTGGTGACCGAAGTATGTTCGGTGTCCCAGATGAGATCACTGACATGACGAGGAGTCTCGAAATGGTCGAGAGGTAAAGGTTGATATATTGGACAACCGGAATGGTTCTAGAGTGTTTCAGGTATTTATCGGAGTACCGGGGGGTTACCAAAACCCCTCGGGGGAAGTAATAGGCCACATGGGCCTTGGGAGGGAGGCACACCAGCCCAAAAGGGGCTAGCGCGCCCCCACTTGGAAGGGGTCCTTCTCCTTCTCCTTCCCCCTTTCCCTCTCCGGTAAAAGGAAGGGGGGTCCAAATTGGACTTGGAGTCCTACTAGGACTCCCCCCACTTGGGGGCGTGTCTAGGATGGCCTCCTCCCATCTCCTCCTTTATATACGGGGGCAGGGGGCACCTCTAAGGCACATCAATTGTTCTTAGCTGTGTGCGGTGCGCCCCTCCACCGTTTACTCCTCCGGTCATATTATTGTAGTGCTTATGTAAAGCCCTGCCCGGATCACTTCGCCATCACTGTCACCACGCCTTCGTGCTGACGAAACTCTCCCTTGACACATTGCTGGATCAAGAGTTCGAGGGACATCATTGAGCTGAAAATTTGTTGAACTCAAAGGTGTCGTACATTCGGTACTTGATCGGTTGAATCGAGAAGACGTTTAACTACATCAACCGCGTTAAACTAATTCTTCCGCTTTCGATCTATGAGGGTACGTGGACACACTCTCCCCCTCTTGTTGCTATGCATCTCCTAGATAGATCTTGCATGATCGTAGGATTTTTTTGAAATTTCATGCTACGTTCCCCAACAGTGGCATCCGAGCCAAGTCTATGCGTAGATGCACGAGTAGAACACAAAGAGTTGTGGGCGATCTTAGTCATACTGCTTACCACCAATGTCTTATTTTAATTCGGCGGTATTTTTGGATGAAGCGACCCGGACCAACCTTACATGACCACGTTCCTGAGACCGGTTCCACCGACAGACATGCAACTTGTTTTACATAAAGGTGGTTGGTGGGTGTCTATTTCTCCAACTTTAGTTGAATCGAATTTGACTACGTCCAGGCCTTGTTGAAGGTTAAAACAACAAACTTGACGAAACATCATTGTGGTTTTGGTGCATAGGTAAGAACGGTTCTTACTAGAAGCCCATAACAGCCACGTAAACTTGCAACAACAAAGTAGAGGATGTCTAACTTGTTTTTGCAGGGCATGTTGTGACGTGATATGGTCAAGACATGATGTGATATACGTTATTGTATGAGATGATCATGTTTTTTAAAAGTTATCGGCAACTGGCAGGAGCCTTATGGTTGTCGCTTTATTGTATGAAATGCAAACGACATGTAATTGCTTTACTTTATCACTATGTGTTAGCGATAGTTGTAGAAGCAATAGTTGGCAAGACGACAATGACGCCACGATGGAGATCAAGGTGTCAAGCCGTTGACGATGGAAATCATGATGGTGCTTTGGAGATGGAGATCAAAAGCACAAGATGATGATGGCCATATCACGTCACATATTTTGATTGCATGTGATGTTGATCTTTTATGCATCTTATTTTGCTTAGTACGGCGGTAGCATTATAAGATGACCCCTCACTAGATGTCAAGGTATAAGTGTTCTCCCCGAGTATGCGCCGTTGCAACAGTTCGTCGTGCCAAGACACCACGTGATGATCAGGTGTGATAAGCTCTACGTTCACATACAACGGGTGCAAGACAATTTTGCACGTGCGAAATACTCGGGTTAAACTTGATGATCCCAACATGTACAGACATGGCCTCGGAACACTGAGACCAAAAGGTCAAACGTGAATCATATAGTAGATATGATCAACATAGAGATGTTCACCATTGAAAACTACTCAATCTCACATGATGATCGGACATTGTTTAGTTGATATGGATCACGTGATCATTTAGATGACTCGAGGGATGTCTATCTAAGTGGGAGTTCTGAAGTAATATGTCTATCTAAGTGGGAGTTCAAAGTGGAACTTAGTCCTGATAGTTTTTGCATATCTATGTTGTAGATCAATGGCCCGTGCTATCGTTCCCTTGAATTTTAATGTGTTCCTAGAGAAAGCTAAGTTGAATGATGATTGTAGCAACTACATGAACTGGGTCCGTAACTTGAGGATTATCTTCATTGCTGCAGGAAGAATTACGTCCTTGATGCACCGCTAGGTGTAAGGCCTGCTGCAGGAGCAACTGCTGATGTTGTGAACGTCTGGCAAGCTCGATCTGATGACTACTCGATAGTTCAGTGTGCCATGCTTTACGTCTTAGAATCGGGACTTTAAAGACATTTCGAACATCATGGACCATATGAGATGTTCCAGGAGTTGAATTTAATATTTCAAGCAAATGCCCGAGTTGAGAGATATGAAGTCTCCAACAAGTTCTATAGCTGCAAGATGGAGGAGAATAGTTCTGTCAGTGAACACATACTCAGAATGTCTGGGTACCATAACCACTTGACTTAGCTGGGAGTTAGTCTTCTGGATGATAGTGTTATTGGCAGAGTTCTTTAATCACTACCACCAAGCTACAAAGGCTTCATGATGAACTATAATATGCAAGGGATGAAAAAGACTATTCCCAAGCTCTTCGCAATGCTCAAAGCTGTGAAGGTAGAAATCAAGAAGGAGCATCTAGTGTTGATGGTTAACAAGACCACTAGTTTCAAGAAAAAGGGCAAAGGAAAGAAGAGGAACTTCAAGAAGAATAGCAAGCAAGTTGCTACTCCCGGGAAGAAGCCCAAGTCTGGACCTAAGCCTGAAACTGAATGCTTCTACTACAAACGGACTGGTCACCGGAAGCAGAACTGCCCCAAGTATTTGGCGGATAAGAAGGATGCCAAAGTGAACAAAGGTATATTTGATATACATGTTATTGATGTGTACCTTACTAATGCTCGTAGTAGTGCCTGTGTATTTGATATTGGTTCTCTTTCTAATATTTGCAACTCCAAACAGGGGCTACAGATAAAATGAAGATTGGCTAAGGACGAGGTGATGATGCGCGTCGGAAATGGTTCCAAGGTCGATGTGATCGCCGTCGGCACGCTACCCCTACATCTACCTTCGGTATTAGTTTTAGACCTGAATAATTGTTATTTGGTGCCAATGTTGAGCATGAACATTATATCTGGATCTTGTTTGAAGCGAGATGGTTATTCATTTTAATCAGAGAATAATGGTTGTTCTATTTATATGAGTAATATCTTTTATGGTCATGCACCCTTGATGAGTGGTCTATTTTTGTTGAATCTCGATCATGGTGATACACATATTCATAATATTGATGCCAAAAGATGCAAAGTTGACAATGATAGTGCAACATATTTGTGGCACTGCCGTTTAGGTCATATTGGTGTAAAGCGCATGAAGAAACTCCATGCAGATGGACTTTTGGAATCACTTGATTATGAATCATTTGATGCTTCTGAACCATGCCTCATGGGCAAGATGACTAAGACTCCGATCTCCAGAACAATGGAGCGAGCAACTAACTTATTGAAAATAATACATACCGACGTATGTGGTCCGGTGAGTGTTGAGGCTCACGGCCGGTATCATTATTTTTTGATCTTCACAGATGATTTGAGCAGATATGGGTATATCTACTTAATGGAACACAAGTCTAAAACATTTGAAAAGTTCAAAGAATTTCAGAGTGAAGTGAAAAATTATCGTAATAAGAAAATAAAGTTTCTACGATCAGATCGCGGAGGCAAATGTTTGAGTTATGAGTTTGGTCTTCATTTAAAACAATGTGGAATAGTTTCACAACTCACGCCACTTGGAACACTACAGCGTAATGGTGTGTCCGCACATCGTAACCGTACTTTATTAGATATGGTGCGATCTATGGTGTCTCTTACCGATTTACCACTATTGTTTTAGGGTCATGCATTAGAGATAGCCGCATTCACGTTAAATAGGGTACCATCTAAATCCGTTGAGACGACACCGTATGAACTGTGGTTTGGCAAGAAACCTAAGCCGTCGTTTCTTAAAGTTTGGGGTTGCGATGCTTATGTGAAAAAGCTTCAGCTTGATAAGCTCTATCCCAAATCGGAGAAGTGCGTATTCATAGGATACCCAAAATAAACTGTTGGGTACTAAAAGTGCAACTAATCCCTGGGTGGTTTTGGTAATTATTAACAACATATAACTCATTGAACTAATATCCATTCAAGATAATCTTTTCAGTAAGTTCAATGATTGGCATGGCATGGACTAGAGATGTGGACCCCTCAAAATGCTAAGGACACATATTGGCACAAGCTCAAGACTCTAAATTTTCATTTTAGTGATCCAAGATCACATTGAGTCCATAGGAAAAGCCAATACTATTAAAAGGGGATGAGGTGTTGCTTAATGGCTTGCTTGCTCAAAATGCTTAGTGATATGCTCCAAAAGCCCTCAACTACTTTCTCATATCCACATATGTCCCAAACCAAAAGTCAAACTCAGGCCCACCTATTTGATCTATCCAGCGCCACCGAGTTCACTTGACATAGCCATAGCCAGAAACCCTAATCAGTTCATTCTCACCGATAGGGATCTCGGTCTCACCGAGATGGGATTGCAAACTCTCTGTTTCCCTTTGTAACGTTTTGGTCTAACCAAGATGAGTGATCGGTCCCACCGATTTCGCAATGCAAACTCTCTCTTTCCTCTTCGTAACGTTTCGGTCTCATCAAAAATGAGCGATCAGTCCCACCGAGTTTGCCTGACCAACTCTCTATTTGCCTATTACTGAAATCGGTCTCACCGAGTTCATGTGATCGGTCTCACCAAGATTACATTATGCTCTAACCCTAACACAATTGGTCCCACTGAGTTGATCATGTCGGTCCCACCGAAAAGCCTAATGTTCACATTTGAACTGAATCGGTCTGGCCGAGTTTCACTATTCGGTCCCACCAAGTTTGGTAAATTGTGTGTAACGGTTAGATTTTGTGTGGAGGCTATATATACCCCTCCATCCTTCCTCCATTTGTGGAGAGAGCAATCAGAATGTGCCTACACTTCCACCACTCATTTTCTGAGAGAGAACCACCTACTCATGTGTTGAGACCAAGACATTCCAATCCAACTACAAGAATCTTGATCTCTAGCCTTCCCCAAGTTGCTTTCCACTCAAATCATCTTTCCACCATATCCAAATCTATGAGAGAGAGAGAGTTGAGTGTTCGGGAGACTATCATTTGAAGCACAAGAGCAAGGAGTTCATCATCAACACACCATCTATTACCTTTTGGAGAGTGGTGTCTCCTAGATTGGTTAGGTGTCACTTGGGAGCCTCCGTCAAGATTGTGGAGTTGAACAAGGAGTTTGGAAGGGCAAGGAGATCGCCTACTTCGTGAAGATCTACCCAAGTGAGGCAAGTCCTTCGTGGGCGATGGCCATGGTAGGATAGACAAGGTTGCTTCTTCGTGGACCCTTTGCGGGTGGAGCCCTCCGTGGACTTGCGCAACTGTTACCCTTCGTGGGTTGAAGTCTCCATCAACGTGGATGTAAGATAGCACCACCTATTGGAACCACGCCAAAAATCTCCATGTCTACATTGCGTTTGCTCCCTCTAAGCTCCCCCCCCTTTACCTTCATATGCAATGATTTACATTCCGCTGCTATACTCTTAAAATTGCATGTGTAGGTTGATTGCTTGACTTGTGATAGGTTGCTAAAATCTTCCAAAACTTAAAATTGGGAAAAGGCTAAATTTTTATTTGGTCAAGTAGTCTAATCACCCCCCTCTAGAGACACTTTCGATCCTACAGGTACACCTTCTATCACAGATCCGAAGGAAAGACATTTGTTGCTAAGAATGGATCCTTTCTAGAGAAGGAGTTTCTCTCGAAAGAAGTGAGTGGGAGGAAAGTACAACTTGATGAGGTAATTATACCTTCTCTTGAATTGGAAAGTAGTTCATCACAGAAAACCGTTCCTGTGATGCCTACACCAATTAGTGAGGAAGCTAATGATGATGATCATGAAACTTCAGATCAAGTTACTACCGAACCTCATAGGTCAACCAGAGTACGTTCAGTACCAGAGTGGTATGGTAATCCCATTCTGGAAGTCATGTTACTAGACCATTACCAACCTACGAACTAAGAGGAAGCAATGATGAGCCCAGATTCCGCGAAATGGCTTGAGGCCATGAAATCTGAGATGGGATTCATGTATGAGAACAAAGTATGGACTTTGGTTGACTTGCCCGATTATCAGCAAGCCATAGAGAATAAATGGATCTTCAAGAAGAATACTGATCCTGATGGTAATGTTACTATCTACAAAGCTCAACTTGTTGCGAAAGGTTTTCGACAAGTTCAAGGAGTTGACCATGATGATACCTTCTCACCCGTAGCGATGCCTAAGTCTGTCCGAATCATGTTAGCAATTGCCGCATTTTATGATTATGAAATCTGGAAAATGGATGTCAAAATTGCATTCCTTACTGGATTTCTTAAAGAAGAGTTGTATATGATGCAACCAGAAGGTTTTGTCGATCCTAAAGGTGCTAACAAAGTGTGCAAGCTCCAGCGATCCATTTATGGATTGGTGCAAGCATCTCGGAGTTGGAATATATGCTTTGATAGTGTGATCAAAGCATATGGTTTTATACAGAATTTCAGAGAAGCCTGTATTTACAAGAAAGTGAGTGGGAGCTCTGTAGCATTTCTAATATTATATGTGCATGACATATTGTTGATTGGGAATGATATAGAATTTCTGGGTAGCATAAAAGGATACTTGAATAAGAATTTTTTTAATGAGAGATCTCGGTGAAGCTGCTTATATATTGGGCATCAAGATCTATAGAGATACATCAAGACGCTTAATTGGACTTTCACAAAGCACATACCTTGATAAAGCTTTGAAGAAGTTCAAAATAGACCAGTCAAAGAAAGGATTCTTGCACGTGTTACAAGGTGTGAAGTTGAGTCAGACTCAATGCCCGATCACTGCAGAAGATAGAGAGAAAATGAAAGTCATTCCCTATGCCTCAGCCATAGGTTCTATCATGTATGCAATGCTGTGTACCAGACCTGATGTGTGCCTTGTTATAAGTTTACCAGGGAGGTACCAAAGTAATCCAGGAGTGGATCACTGGACAGCGGTCAAGAACATCCTAAAATACCAGAAAAGGACTAACGATATGTTTCTCATTTATGGAGGTGTCAAAGAGCTCGTCGTAAATGGTTACGTTGATGCTAGCTTTGACACTGATCCAGATGACTCTAAGTCGCAAACAGGATAAGTATTTATATTGAATGGTGGAGCTGTTAGTTGGTGCGGTCCCAAGCAAAGCGTCGTGGCGGGATCTACGTGTGAAGTGGAGTACATAGCTGCTTTGAAAGCAGCAATTGAAGGAGTTCATATCCGATCTAGGTGTAATACCTAGTGCATCAGGTCCAATGAAAATATTTTGTGCCAATACTGGAGCAATTGCCTTAGTGAAGGACTCCAGATTTCACAAGAGAACCAAACACATCAAGAGACGCTTCAACTCCATTTGTAATCAAGTCAAGGAGGGAGACATAGAGATTTGCAAAATACATACGGATTTGAATGTTGCAGACTCGTTGACTAAGCCTCTTCCACGAGCAAAACATGATCAGCACCAAGACTCCATGGGTGTTAGAATCATCACAATGTAATCTAGATTATTGACTCTAGTGCAAGTGGGAGTGAGGGAGTCCTGGATTAGGGGGTGTTCGGGTAGCCGGACTATACCTTCAGCCGGACTCCAGGACTATGAAGATACAAGATTGAAGACTTCGTCCCGTGTCTGGATGGGACTTTCCTTGGCATGGAAGGCAAGCTTGGCGATGCGGATATTCAAGATCTCCCACCATTGTAACCGACTTTGTGTAACCCTAACCCTCTTTGGTGTCTATATAAACCGGAGGGTTTTAGTCCGTAGGACAACTTCATCATACAACAATCTTACCATAGGCTAGCTTGTAGGGTTTAGCCTCCTTGATCTCGTGCTAGATCTACTCTTGTACTACCCATATCATCAATATTAATCAAGCAGGACGTAGGGTTTTACCTCATCAAGAGGGCCCGAACCTGGGTAAAACATCGTGGTGCTTGCCTCCTGTTACCATCCGGCCTAGACGCACAGTTCGGGACCCCCTACCCGAGATCCGCCGGTTTTGACACCGACATTGGTGCTTTCATTGAGAGTTCTCTGTGTCGTCGCTTTTAGGCCTGATGGCTCCTTCGATCATCAACAACGACGTAGTCCAGGGTGAGACTTTTCTCCCTGGACAGATCTTCGTCTTCGGCGGCTTCGCACTGCAGGCCAAGTCGCTTGGCCACCTTGAGCAGATCGAAAGCTACGCCCCTGGCCATCAGGTCAGGTTTGGAAGCCTAAACTACACGGCTGATATCCGCGGGGACTTGATCTTCGACGGATTCGAGCCACAGCCAAGTGCGCCGCACTGTCTCGATGGGCATGATATAGCTCTGCCGTCGAACAGCGCCTTGGAGGCCGCACACGCATCGGTCCCGACCATTGATTCGGAGCCTACTGCACCAATCAAGGATCAGCGGTTGGACGCTGCCTCAGGGGCTGCGATCTCAGAGGCGATCGAGCCGAACTCCAGCCCCGCACTCCGCATGGCCCGTGACTCCGAGGAGCCGGATTCCTTTCCGAACTCCGAGCCCCCTGCGCCCCTGCCGATCGAATCCGATTGGGCGCCGATAATGGAGTTCACCACCGCAGACATCTTTCAGCACTCGCCCTTCGGCGACATCCTGAATCCGCTAAAGTCTCTCTCTTTATCAGGAGAGCCCTGGTCGGACTACGGTCAGCAAGGATGGGATTCGGATGATGAAGAAATTCAAAACCCACCCACCACCCACTTCGTAGCCACTGTCGACGACTTAACTGACATGCTCGACTTCGACTCTGAAGACATCGACGGTATGGACGACGATGCAGGAGACAACCAAGAACCAACGCCTATAGGGCATTGGACAGCCACCTCATCTCACGATGTATACATGGTGGATACCCCTAAAGGAAGCAACAACGAGGAAAACAGGGATGGAAAGAGGGATCGATCTCTCGAAAAACAATCAAAGCGTCGGCGTAAACGCCGACCCAAGCCCTGCCTCGATAAAGACCCAGCCATAGAGCAGGATGAGCCGATAGACGACGAGCATGCCTTAGAGCAACCGTCCCAACAGGACAACCTGGATAGAGAAACCGAACATCCCTCCCCCGGCGAAAATGGAATTCCGGATGACCCTACGCCGGACAAGCCCACGAAGCAGAAGAACCTCAACAAACGGCTCGTTGCAACCGCACGCAGCCTGAAAAAGCAGAAGCGGAAGCTAAAAACTGCGGAAGATGCACTTAGGATCAGATGGAGTAAAGTAATCAATACCGTAGACAAATACGGCGATAGCCGCCGCACTAAAAGCTATCCGAAGAGAAAGCTACTGCCTGAATTCGATGAGGAGGCCTTAGGGCCCTTGCATTCCAAAAGTGAGAGAGCCACACGGTCGGATAAACGACCCCATGGCCAGCATAAAGTGGCAAGCAGCGCCGCACTTAAGCCGGCATGCGACCCACTTAAGGATTCGCATCATGGCCCAGCCAGGTCCATTTACGGGCCAAGAAAGCAAGTTCCCATAAGCAATGCAGTAAAGCCATTATCAGAATCCGGCACACCCAAATACAGGGGTGCCGCACACCCCCTATGTTTCACCGATGAGGTCCTGGATTATGAATTTTCAGTGGGATTCAAACCCGTAAACATAGAGGCATATGATGGAACAACAGACCCTAGAGTCTGGATCGAGGATTATATCCTCCACATACATATGGCTAGAGGAGATGACCTCCACGCCATAAAATACTTACCCCTCAAGCTTAAAGGGCCAACCCGGCATTGGCTCAAAAGCCTTCCTGAAAACACAATCGAAAGTTGGGAAGAGCTCGAGGACGCTTTCCGAGCAAATTTTCAAGGGACCTATGTCCACCCTCCGGATGCAGACGATCTTAGTCACATAACTCAACAGCCCAGAGAGTCAGCTCGGCAATTCTGGAATAGATTTCTTACTAAAAAGAATCAGATAGTCGACTGTCCGGACGCTGAAGCCTTAGCGGCTTTCAGGCATAATGTCCGAGACTAATGGCTCGCCAGACACCTCGGCCAAGAAAAGCCAAGAACAATGGCCGCACTAACAAGCCTCATGACCCGCTTTTGCACAGGAGAGGACAGCTGGTTGGCAAGATGCAGCACCAGTGACCCAAGTACATCCGAAACTAGGGATGGAAATGGAAAACCACGACGCAATAAGGACCGTTGCCGGACTAAGGAAAAAAGTCCAAAGAGCATGGCAGTCAACGCCGGATTCAAAAGCTCATGACAGAATCAAAAAAAGCCGCCCCTCCAAGATAACAGGGACGACTTATCCAACCTAAACAAAATCTTGGATAGGATATGTCAAATACACAGCACTCTCGGAAAGCCTGCTAACCATACCCACAGAGAATGTTGGGTTTTCAAACAATCCGGCAGACTCAACGCCGAACACAAGGGGCTCGACACACCAAGCGAAGACGAGGACGAACCCCAAAAGCAGAGTACCAGGAAACAAAAGAATTTCCCACAAGAAGTAAAAACAGTAAACTTACTCCACATAACAAAATGTGCGGCGCCCATAAAGGTATGCGCCCCACGGCCTATCCCAAAGGAATCCCGCCACTGGTTGTCAAAACCAATCATCTTCGATCATCTAGATTATTCTAGAAGTGTCAGGAACCCAGACTGGACTGCCCTGGTACTCGATCCAATAATTGGCGGACTCCAGTTTTCAAATGTCCTTATGGACGGTGGCAGCGGACTCAACTTGATATATCAGGACTCAATCCGCCACATGGGGATCGACCCAAAAAGAATTCTCCACAGCAAAACCTCCTTTCGAGGAGTAACGCCAGGTCCGGACACCCATTGCATGGGTTTTCTCCGGCTCGAGGTTATTTTCGGCTCTGCCGATAACTTCCGTCGCGAAAAGCTGACTTTCCACATCGTCCCATTCTCAAGTCGCTATCAAGCACTACTGGGACGCGAAGCTTTCGCCCGCTTTAACGCAATACCGCATTATGCATCTCTTATGATTAAGATGCCCGGTCCACGCGGCATCATCTCCTTAAAGGGGAAGCAGTGAGAACACCTCCCCCAAGCGGAGGATTGTGCGGCCACTTTAACAGCCCCACAATACACTGGCTTCACCAGCCAGAACATCGGAACAGGTCATTAAGACCACGGACACGGATAGACGAGTTCGGCACAAAAGTATCGTTGATAAAGGCTTAGTGGCCATATCCCCCTGCACTAGGGGCTTCACACATATAAATAAGAGACAATAAAGCTCAATTTTTCATATTTTACTTTACACTTTGTTTATTTCATATAAATTTTGTTCGGCACGCCCCTTTTTCAACTTAGTTGCTCTCTTTTTACAGATGAACGTCGTGCTGCGCCCGTCCAGGATACGGCACAACGGAGACACAGGCGCAGACATGCAGTAGGGACCCGTTCCAAGGATTCTTTTCAGATTAAGACCCTGCGTAAACCTTTTTTTATTGTCTCTTGTTGATACACATCCCCTGGTTCTATGACCAAGGAGGAGGCTGGCGTCTTGGCATGTGGCCACGTCAGAATTCTTGCGCGTACCTGGACACTAGAGGCTTATACCTCAGAGTGTTACCTCGCCCGCTCTCATAAAGACCGAATACCTTAGGGAGTGTTCGGTGTCGCGAGTTTGGCCTTATATGCATCAGCTCCGAGTCATGATTTTGGTCAAATGTTGGGTTGCCCGGCTCCTGTGTTCGGCCGCCTTACGTTCCGCTCTATCGGCTAAGGCGGCACCAGGAGAACTACTGCGATTGTGCCCTGGTTCGGCCAGGCGAGCACCTCAGTAGAGAAAGCCGAAAACCGACTGTCATGATATGGCGTGAGACTGGTCAACCACTCGATGACTCTCCGGAATCTGTAGGATTCCTCTGCATTAACGAAGGGCCGTTTCCTGGCCAGGCACATACGCGCCCCGAATTCGGGCGAGCACAGTCGCCACTAGGGGCTACCTAAATAGTCCCCTTGTCAAGCTCCTATGGCTAAGTGAAAGTGTTAAAGCATTATAGTCCGGTTGCCTAGCTCACTGCGCTATCACCTCCTTTGTAGGACCAAGACGTTGGATTAAGTGTGAAAATGTGCCTTCTGCGAGCACCCCCACACTATGTGCGTGGGGGCTGAAGCCAACGACTGCAATCTTTCAGATTTTGTATATATATATCTTAAAAATGGCCGCACAGGAGGTGTTCCAAATACTTGAAGGCACAAGTATAAAAGGCTACTACAATTCATCAAAATATTGCTTTATAATTACATATGCTATCAGAACATAGCATCCTTCGAGCACTGCATCTCTATTACACGAGCGCCTTCAAGGACTTCATGAAAATAGTGCTCGGAGGGTACTCGGCTTTTGTCCGAATCTCGGGTTGCAACAACGGTGGTCTCCATCTCTGCCCAGTATGTCTTGACATGGGAAAGAGCCATCCGTGCGCCCTCTATGCACGCTGACCTCTTCATCGCATTGATACATGGCACCGCGTCAAGGAATTGCTGCACCAAGCTGAAATAACTCTTCGGCTCCGATCTCCCCAGCCACAGATGACCCAGGACGTACTTCATGGCGAGTCCGGACAATCTATTCAGTTCGGCCCATTGAGCCAGACGATCGTCCAATGCCAGTGGACGCTCTGGATTCTGGAACTGCGACCAGAAAAGCCTTTCCACTCCGCGATCTTCTTGATCTCGAAAGTATTCGGTCGCATCAGCAGCACTCGCTGCCAAATCCATATAGGTGTCCTCTGCACTCCATATCCGTCCAATGGAGCAAACTTCGGATCGCAAAACTTCCTCCGCAGCATAAAGGGCTTTCCAGCTGCAATCTGTCCGGCCTGACGCAGCTCCTCCTTCACAGCTCTCATCGCAGAGCGAGCGTCCTTGGCATCAGCAACGGCCTTCTCTAAGTCCGTCTATCTCGCCCAGTCTTCTTTCTCAAGAAACTTGCAACGGTCAGCAACACTTTTTAACTTCACGGCCATCACGGCCATCTCCTTCTTGCTTCGGCAGTGAGCAGCCTGTTCGGCTCTCAGCTCTTCAAGGGCCTTCTCGGCAGCCGCATCACTTTTCCTGGCTTGTTCCTTAGCTTGGGCAAGTTCCGCCCGAAGACTCTCCACGGCGGCCGCACCATCTGCGTCAAGCACACACATTGTAAGATACAGGCATAAAGCTCCTCTTACCAGATGCCGCCCGAGGAATTGCATACCTTGAGCCTCATCAAGCCGCTCGTTGATGAGCGCGATGTCAGCATCTGCCATGTCAAGTTGCCGCTTTAGTTCGGCAAAATCATCAGTTTGGCTCGATTCCGGACACTTCGCCACCTGTATACAAAGGCGACATTTTAGACCTGGGATTATGATCCTCTGCGCGCCGTCAATTTTGACAACGCACAGAGTCTCAGGGGCTATTATCTACACAAGGCGCATCTTGTTTATGCGCAACTGACAAAGAAGTACATTATCAAACGTACCTCAAAACCCGTCAGCAAACTTCTGACGGCCTCATGCAATCCGCTTTCCGCGGACGAAATTCTTCCAATAACCATACCCATCAATGCACGGTGCTCCTCTGAGATAGAAGCTCGCCCCAGCAAAATCATCAGCTCCTCCGACCGCGTATCAGACGGTGCCGGACTCGTCCTATGACCTCCATCGAAGGCCGGACGCGGAGAACCTTGGGGGGACATATGGCTACCTTCCACCCCCACCGGATTCGGAGAAACCCTCCACGACGACACCTCAGGGTCGCCCGCCTCGCCAGGCGGTACGGCAGGGGGAGGCGTTCCACTCTCCATCATCTCCGGAAGAAGATCCCCCGAAGACGAGCTCTGCTGAGAAGGGCTGAGGTCCAAGCTACAAAGTAAAATTTCGGTTAATTTTCTCAGATAAAAAGCAAGGATTTCTCTCATCCCTCTAAAGGAAAATCTTTCTCTACTTACGGCTCGCTGGAGGGCTGATCCCTTTGAGGGCGTAGTTCGGCCGAGGATCTCCCCGGCGTCGGACCCTCTGACGAGGACTTTTTCCCCCGCTTTGAGGCCATGGTCTCCGGGTTGTCAGAGGCAGCCCTCTTCTTCCCCTTAGGAGAGGAATTGTCGGTTCTTCCCTTCGGAGCAGCCTCCTTCGAGGAGGCCATAGTTTCCTTGTCCTCCCCCTCACTTCCCTCCAAAGGCACGATCTTCAACATCCTGACTAGCACGGGATCCGGCCTGGTCTCAGGAAGGGGAGTCGGACACCTGATCAGCTTTGCCTTCGCTATCCACTCCTGTTTAAAAGGACAACTCTTTTAGGGGCGAATTTATGACAATTTTACGGATAGCGAGTCCGGGCACAAGGTTACTTACTTGAGTATCCGGGCGATTGCAGCTTAAACCTGCGTCCTCGGTCAAATCCGGACACATTGCTTGTGATCCGAAGAACATTTTATACATCTCCACGGGCGTTGCACCCATAAAATGCTGGAGAGCTCGTGGTCCCTCCGGATAAAACTCCCACAAATGAAGGGAGCGACGTTTGCCGGGCAGTGTTCGGCGAATCAGCATGACTTGCGTCACCTTGACCAGGTTGAGGTCTCTTTCTAAGAGATCCCTAATGCGGCCCTGCAACAAGGGCACGTCTTCGGGTAACCCCAATCTAATCCTTTGTTGACCCAGGATGCTAGCCATGGTGGGGGACCCGAGCGAAAGGCAGGAGGCGCCACCCACTTGGCGCTCCTAGGAGCGGTGATATAGAACCACTCTCGTTGCCACAAGCCGAGCTCCTCTTGAAAGGAGCCCTCGGGCCATGGAGCATCAGCATCCTTACTTATGACAGCGCCTCCGCACTCTGGTGCCGTCCCTCGATCATCTCCGGCTCCACTCCAAAAGTCTTGAGCCATAATCCGAAGTGAGGAGTAACACGGAGGAACGCTTCGCACACAACGATGAATGAGGAAATGTGGAGGATGGACTCCGGAGCTAAATCATGAAATTCCAGCCCATAATAGAACATCAGCCCCCTCACAAAGGGATCCATCGGGAAGCCTAACCCCCGAAGGAAGTGAGACATGAACACTACGCTCTCACCGGGCTGGGGACTGGGAATAGCCTGCCTTTGAGCAGGCAACCTATGCAAAATTTCGGCGGTCAAGAACTTAGCCTCCCTCAACTTTAGCACGTCCTCCTCCATGACGGAGGAGGGCATCCATCGGCCTTGAAGGTCGGGACCGAACATTGTCGAAGGTCCGAAGCGCCTGGAATTTGGAGCCTAGGGTGTTGGAACTCGAGGCGACGGGCGAACTTGTTTTGAGATTGGAGAAAAGGAGTAAGGCCTTGGTCTCTTTATAATAGGTTGAATACCAGGAGCCCTCCCCGTAACCATTTGGGACTCGCCTTTAATCGAGAAGACATGCTAACGGGCATGATTGGGTTACCCACGTCCGTATTGATGAGAATCCCGTAAATAAAGGGGACACGATCTCTGCTTTGACAAGACGTGCCAAGGAAACCGCCTCGCAAAACACGCTGAGGTGGAAAAGTGAAAACGATTCGAATAAAGGCTTGGCCGTAGTGTGATGTCATGTTGCGGAATACGTCAGCGGATTAGATTTGTGTTAATATTATTCTCTCTGTGGCAATACGTGGAAACTTATTTTGCAGAGCCGGACACTACTCTTGGTGTTTACAAACTTTTATGAAGGATTTGGAGGAGGAACTCGCCTTGCAATGTCGAAGACAGTTTGCGCGCCGGACTCGTCATCATTGAAGCTTGGTTCAGGGGCTACTAAGGGAGTCCTGGATTAGGGGGTGTTCGGGTAGCCAGACTATACCTTCAGCCGGACTCCAGGACTATGAAGATACAAGATTGAAGACTTCGTCCCGTGTCCGGATGGGACTTTCCTTGGCGTGGATGGCAATCTTGGCGATGCGGATATTCAAGATCTCCCACCATTGTAACCGACTTTGTGTAACCCTAACCCTCTCTGGTGTCTATATAAACCGGAGGGTTTTAGTCCATAGGACTCCGGTGTCTATATAAACCGGAGGGTTTTAGGCCGTAGGACAACTTCATCAGACAACAATCATACCATAGGCTAGCTTTTAGGGTTTAGCCTCCTTGATCTCGTGGTAGATCTACTCTTGTACTACCCATATCATCAATATTAATCAAGCAGGACGTAGGGTTTTACCTCCATCAAGAGGGCCCGAACCTGGGTAAAACATCGTGTTCCTTGCCTCCTGTTACCATCCGGCCTAGACGCATAGTTCGGGACCCCCTACCCGAGATCCGTCGGTTTTGACACCGACAGGGAGACTGAAGGAAATATGCCCTAGAGGCAATAATAAAGTTGTTATTTATATTTCCTTATACCATGATAAATGTTTATTATTCATGCTAGAATTGTATTAATCGGAAACTTGATACATGTGTGAATACATAGACAAAACAATGTGTCCCTAGTATGCATCTACTAGACTAGCTCATTAATCAAAGATGGTTAAGTTTCCTAACCATAGACATGTGTTGTCGTTTGATGAACGGGATCACATCATTAGGAGAATGATGTGATGGACAAGACCCATCTGTTAGCTTAGCATAATGATTGTTAAGTTTTATTGCTACTGCTTTCTTCATGACTTCTACATATTCCTTTGACTATGAAATTATGCAACTCCCGAATACGGGAGGAATACCTTGTGTGCTATCAAACATCACAACATAACTGGGTGATTATAAATATGCTCTACAGGTTTCTCCGAAGGTGTTTGTTGGGCTGGCATAGATCGAGATTAGGATTTCTCACTCCGAGTGTCGGAGAGGTATCTCTGGGCCCTCTCGGCAATGCACATCATGATAAGCCTTGCAAGCAATGTGACTAATGAGTTAGTTACATGATGATGCATTACGAAACGAGTAAAGAGACTTGCCAGTAACGAGATTGAACTAGGTATGAAGATACCGACGATCGAATCTCGGGCAAGTAACATACCGATGACAAAGGGAATGACGTATGCTGTCATTACGGTTTGACTTATAAAGATCTTCGTAGAATATGTAGGAACCAATATGAGCATCCAGGTTCCGCTATTGGTTATTGACCGGAGATGTGTCTCGGTCATGTCTACATAGTTCTCGAACCCGTAGGGTCCGCACTCTTAACGTTCGATGACAATTTGTATTATGAGTTATTTGTTTTGGTGACCGAAGTTTGTTCGGAGTCCCGGATGAGATCACGGACATGACGAGGAGTCTCGAAATGGTCGAGGGGTAAAGATTTATATATTGGACGATAGTATTCGGACACCGGAATGGTTCCGGAGTGTTTCGGGTATTATTGAAGTACCGAGGGGTTACCGGAACCCTCTTGGGGGAAGTAATAGGCCACATGGGCCTTGGGAGGGAGGCACACCAGCCCACAAGGGGCTGGCGCGCCCCCACTTGGAAGGGGTCCGAATTGGAGTGGGGAAGGGGGCGGCGCCCCCTTTCCTTCTCCTTCTCCTTCCCCCTTCCCCTCTCCGGTAAAACACTAGTAGAAAACAGGGCTTTGGTCACAGCGCAATATACACATTAGTCCTGGTTGCATTACGAACCGGGACTAATGTGAGCATTAGTCCCACTGTGAGCGGCTAAAGGCATTAGTCCTGGTTCGAGGGACTAAAGGTAATCTTTAATTCCGGTTTGAGATATGAACCGGGACTAAAGGGTGCGATGCCCTTTAGTCACGGTTCGTGTCACAAACCGGGACTAATGGGCCATTTCTCAAACTCTACCCCCCTCCCCGTGTATCGCCATTTTAGTTTTGGAAAAAACAAAAGAAAATGATAAAAACTTCAAAAAATAAAATCCTTCGAGATGTAGTTATATTACTATATCTATTAGTTAGGAAAATTAAAAAACTTAAATTTGAACATTTTTTTGCAAAAAAGTGTCATGAAAAAGTAAAATGGCTATAACTTTTGCATACGATGTCGGGAAAAACGTATATTATATCAAAATGTTCAGCACAAAAATCCGCATCCGATTTTGACGGCCTACGGCCTGTTTGCAAATTTTTAGAATCCTCAAATTCTAAAAGGAAAAAAGTTATGCTCAACTTTCATTTTTTTTTTAAATTTGGTTAAATCTGGTTAAACTACTTATTCAAGAAGTATTAGTGTTACTATATAATTATTCAAGAATATTAGTGTTACTAAATAATTAATTCAATTATTTTTGAATTTTGGTCAAATATGGTGAAACCATGGTCAAACTGTGGTCAAACTACTTACTCAAGAAATATTAGTGTTACTAAATAATTATTGCTTTTTAGAATAATAGTTTCAAACTCAAACAGTGAAATGTGTGACTTCATGCTCAAGCTAAACTCCTGAGGGTTAATAGGATTGGCATCTTACCGTTGTCAGGAAAACAACAAGTGTGTACTTGGAAACGAGGGGGAATAGAACCCGGAAGTAAGCGTGCTCAGGCTGGAGTAGTGAGAGGATGGGTGACCGGTCGGGAAGTTAGATGGTTTGGAATTATGAGGGGTGATTAGAGATTAGAGGTTAAATTGAGCAGCGATGAGCGGTGATTAGAGATTAGAGATTATAAAATAATTCCAAAATTTGAAATCAAAAAAATAATTATTAAAAAAATAAAAAATTGTATAATTTCCTTTAGTCCCGGTTGGTGTTACCAACCAGGACTAAAGGTGGAGCTCCAGACACCAGCCATGTGGAGGGCCTTTAGTCCCGGTACGTGTAAGAACCGGGACTAAAGGGGCGGGGCTTTAGTACCGAACGGGACTAAATGCCCTCACCAACCGAGACACATGGCCCTTTTTCTACTAGTGAAAGGAAGGGGGTCCGAATTGGACTTGGAGTCCTAGTAGGACTCCCCCCACTTGGGGGCGTTCTTAGGCCGACCTCCACCCCTCTCCTCCTTTATATACGGGGGCAGGGGGCACCTCTAAGACACATCAATTATTCTTAACCATGTGCGGTGCGCCCCTCCACCATTTACTCCTCCAGTCATATTATCGTAGTGCTTAGGCGAATCCCTGCGCGGATCACTTCACCAACACCATCACCATGCCGTCGTGCTGATGAAACTCCCCATCGACACTTTGCTAGATCAAGAGTTCGAGGTACGTCATCGAGCTGAACGTGTGCTGAACTCGGAGGTGCCGTACATTTGATACTCGCTCGGTTGAATCGAGAAGGCATTCGACTACATCAACCGCGTTAAACTAACGCTTCTGCTTTCGGTCTACGAGGGTACGTGGACATACTCTCCACCTCTTGTTGATATGCATCTCCTAGATAGATCTTGTGTGATCGTAGGAATTCTTTTGAAACTGCATGCTACGTTCCTCAACAGTGGCATCCGATCCATGTCTATGCGTAGATGATATGCACGAGTAGAACACAAAGAGTTATGGGCGATCATAGTCATACTGCTTACCACCAACATCTTATTTTGATTCGGCGATATTGTTGGATGAAGCAGCCCGGACCAACCATAGATGACCACGTTCATGAGACCGGTTCCACCAACAGACATGCAACTTGTTTTGCGTAATGATGGTGTTAGGACCCCGATTCCAAGTCACATCGATCTAGCCGGTAACACCTCATATCACTTTGCGGCCTCACGCACGGTGTTCCCACGGGTGTCGCCTTACCATGGCCCGGGAGCGTTTGCGCCTTTTGGCTCACGTATATGACAGTGTCGCTAGCATCCATATGACAGAGAACCCGGGCCGACATGACTAGTCATGAAACCAAAGTGGCACTAACTTACGGGGACAGACATACATGAATCAACATCGAGCATGTCGGTCAGCAGCATGCGAATCCGGGCTGTAGCACTGGGCTAACAGGACTCCAGTGAACCGGGCTGTAGCAGGCTAGGTAGGATTCCGGATGTCACCACGTGACATTACCCCGAAGGGACAGACACAGGAACAAACTGAATAACATGCCGGCCAGTCAAGTGTTCCGGAGCAGTAGTGTTGGGCTAGCAAGACACCGGTGAACCGGGCTGTAGCGGACTACTATGGCTCATTGAAGCACAAGACTACATTTCCCCATAAGAGAGGCTACCAAGGATAAACAACTAGGTTGTCAGATCCCACACATATCAAGCATTTCAATCATACACACAATATGCTTGATATGTGTAAATACAACATGGCATCACAACATAACTCTACAACTCAAGTATTTATTCATTAGGCTCCGAGGAGCGAGATATTACAAGCACGGGTCTCATGACCCAACATACAGAGCATACAAGCAACAAGCACATGCGGAAGCTTAACTTGTCTGAGTACAGACAACTACAAATGAAGAAGGCTCAGAAGCCTGACTATCTACAAGACCCTCCCAAGGGTATAAGATCGTAGCTGAGGTAACAAGCTAAACGCCGAAGTCCACGTGGAACTACTAGCGAGACTGAAATCTCTCTGCAAAACATAAAATAAGCAAACGTGAGTACAAATGTACCCAACAAGACTTACATCAGAACTAACTACATATGCATCGGTATCAACAAAGGGGTGGTGGAGTTTAACTGCAGTAAGCCAGCTTTGACTCAGTGGCTAACCTGAACTACGACTGCAAGTAACTCTTGAGGTGGCGCACACGAGTCCACATATTCACCATACCAATCCACCACTATGGACCCGCTCCCGTCTCCCTACGAGAATGCCATCTATAGCACTCACGCTTATCTTGCGCATTTTCGAGTATCCACTTTCACTTATCTATGAACTATGCAAGGGGTCCAAGTTTCCATATCCGAGGAATCCGGCTATTCGAATAGATAATGATAACCCTGCAGGGGTGTACTTCTTCACACACGCTCTCGCCACTTATCGCCCTATACACGTCATGTACCTCGGCAACCTTCAAGCGGAAGCCGGACGAGGGAGTCAGCCATGACCTGACTAACCAACAAGTCTCTAGTCCAGGTTTATCGCCTATTCGGGTTCCATCCGCAAGGACATCCGGCCGGGGTGTCGCTCACGGCCCCAAACGATGTGTGCAGGGTTCCCAAGCCCACCATCCGGGTGCCACTTGGTACACCGTGCCATTGTGCCTAGTCTGTCCCAAGCCCACCTGTACCGGGTGCCAGTTGGTAGACTACTAACACTACCTACAAACACCAGAAACTAGTTGCAACTCCTGGACAGAGATCGAGTTGATTATTAAGCCGAGAGGGGCCGAGTTACGGGAACCCAATGTGTGGTAGTAACTGTTCATGGATCACAAACACAGAACTCAGTTCCTGAGGACGGCTGCAATGAGACAACCCACCATGTACTCCTACATGGCCTCTCACCGCTACCTTTACCAAATCGTGTTCACACACTTAGCTCTCAACGGTAGGACATGTTCACCACGTTCCAATTCATTCCCGATGAATCAGATCAAACTCAACTCTAAGCAGTAGCAGGCATGACAACAAGCATGAATGAGTAGGCACATCAGGTCTCAAACAATTCCTACTCATGCTAGTGGGTTTCATCTATTTACTGTAGCAATGACAGGTCATGCAAAGGAAAGGGGTTCATCTACCGCAACATGTAACAGTTGAAACGGTGTTGTCCTAATGCAGTAAAAGAGAGAAGGAGCGAGAGAGGTGGATTGTATCAGAATGAACAAGGGGTTTTTGCTTGCATGGCACTTCTGAAGATAACATTGATTCTTCATCAGTGTCAACGATCACCACGTCGGAGCAGCGTCTACCGAGAGGGGGCAAATACCGGCAACAGAGAAGAAATACAATCAATGCAATGCAACAGTATGATGCATGAATGTGACATGGCAATAATGTTATGATTTGAGCTAATGCATCTAGCTATGATTTAAATGAAGTTGGTTTGAATACATGATTCAAATTCCAACACCATATATGATTATTTAAATGTCCTTCATTTGTTTTGTCCAAAACAGAGGACAGATATTGTTCAAACATGCATGGAAATGGTACAGATGGATTCCTTGAATTTTTCTGATAATTTTTCATATATAAATTATTTCATTTGGAGTTACGGTTGAATTTCTATGATTTTTAGAAGTTTAAATTGTTTTCTGGAATTTCTAGGATTATAATAATCCGGAAAATCATTAATGACTTCAGCACCGTGTCACTAATGTGTCAGCAGGTTAACCGAGTTGGCTAGGGTCAAACCTGACCAGTGGGTCCCACTGGTCAGTGTCACAGTGCTGGCTTGGTTCACTGACGGGTGGGGCCGGTCAAGTGCCATGTCAGCACGGTCAACGATGACGCATGGGGCCATAGTGGTTAACTAAACTAAACAGGAATTAAACTGCGGTTATTTAAGGGTGTGGGGCCCATATGTAAGTGGGTCAGGGGGGTAATTAAGCTGGGTAATTAGTGCCTAACGATGGTGCCACGTCAGCGTGGCCGGAGTTCAATGCCGACGAGCACACAGACGCGGCGGCGTCCACCCTAGAGGCCACGGCAGCGGCAACTAAGGGCACCAGGGGGTTGCCCTTGCCCTTGCGCATCTAGTGGAGGCAACAGCAGGTTGCGAGGCCACCGGAATCGATGACGGCGATGGCAAAAGCGGCGGCCGGAGCTCGATGGTTGCAGCTGGGAGGGCTAGAGCTCGCGGGCGAGGGAGCTGAGCAGCGCAGGGGCATCTACACAGCACGTGGAAGAAATCTGCAAGGTCGGTTTGGTCTTTGGGGCCTGCTAGCGACAGCAGTGACGAGCACGGCGGCGAGAAGCTCTCGGCCATGGCGAGGCTACGGCGTATAGGGCGGGCGCGACCAGGGGAGAAGGGGGAGACGATGCGGGTGCTCACAGCGCGTCGGATGGCGTCGTCGGCGAGGTCGGGGGCGGTCGGGTTGCCATGAATCGACGACGACGGCTGTCGGTGCAGAGGACGAAGACAACAGCGATGGCGGCGCTGCGGGGCGCTCCGACATCGTTTGTCTCGGCGGAGATGAAGAGCAGGTCATGGCGGGGCTTCCAGAGAGGGAAAAGGGGACGCGGGGTCGGCGGTGGCTTCGGAAACGGCGGCGGCGTGCTCATGACCAGCTCAGCCATGGGGAGGAACAAGAGAGGGAGGCGAGGGGGAGAGTGAACGAGGGGTCCGGGGGTGCGCGGCGTCTCCGGGGCGTCGAGGAGGAGCCAGGCAGGCTGGGAGGGAGGAGGTGGCCAAGGCGCGTGCCCACGTGCGGCGACCACACGCCCTCCTGCCTACTGGCAGGAGGTTGAAGATGGTGGGGGCGCCTGCTGGGCTGGGCCAACAGTGCTGGGCCACAGCTGGGCCGCTAGGTAGGTTAGGTAGGTGGCCTAGTGGCCTTCTCTCCCTCTCTTTTAATATTTGTTTCAGTTTTTCTAATTTTGCAATTTTTTTTGATTTAGGAAAAACACCAAATCATTTCTATAAATCCTGAAATTAATTATGGGCAATAATTGAACTTTCTCAGAGGCCCTTAGCTATTTCCAGAATTTCTGGAGCATTTAATATTATTTATAGCAATTAAATGCCCCAATTCAAATACTTTATGAATTAGTTCAATTATCCAGAATGGCCTAAAAATATTTGCATCATTTTTGGCAGAGGTTTTCACCTTTAACAAAAATAATGAACATTTTCAAAGGCATTTTGGAATCATTGAAGATTATTTTAGGTTGAACCAATTTGACTTGATCTGGTGCTTCGGTTTCAACAATCCCCATTTCAACTTTTAAAGAATTTTAGACATGATGCATGGATGCTTGTGCAACTATTTGCAATCAAATTCTAGGGCTGTGACAACTCACCCCCACTAAACAAGAATCTCGCCCCGAGATTCAAGACGTGAGGTAAGAAGACAGGGAGGCACAACGCTAACACAAACTTCATGATCCAGGTTGCACTTCATAAGAATGTTGATTCGATCATCATCCTTGTCTTGACATCTTGTTCTGAGAACTCCATCCACCATGACAATGAGAAGAAAGGGAAAACTCTAGATGAATCAATCTTCATGAAGATCGAGCAACTGACGTTCAACTCACGGAATGAGATGTACAACATCTCCCGAGTTAAGACACGAAACATACATCCAAAGGGATGGAGTGAAACAGATGACGAAGATTCACTAGGTAGGCAACAATTCCACACTCAAGAAGGTGGTGAGGGGGTTTCAAGGTAGTGAGGAGTTAAGTTGCCCATGATACCATAACGAGACATCTTAGGGGAGATGACTCATAGAGTTATTCCCTTAAGTGGCAAAAAGAATTACTTTTGATATGGAGATCATTGAAACTCTCTATACCAGCCTAAGGCAATTCACCAACAATCCTTTGGTGAAGTTCAGAGGAATGGCATACCGGACTAGAATGGATGATGTGGACTACCTTGTTGAAGACAACGCAATGGATGGTTTTTGCTTATCATCGGAAATGGATGGGACTCATGGTAAGTCCACTTTTTGAAGATGATATTGGACAGCAACTACCGAAAAGGCAGCCCATGGGGAATTGGCACAATGGCGGTGCAAGCTGGGAAGAAAATGCAACTATTGGGAATGTTCCAACCATCATATCTGCCTGAGATTCAGATCCGATTGGTGATAGGATACTTCAGACTCAGCATGTCTGAAAAGAAAGTTTGCAACACAAGTCGATGAGATGGCGTTGCAAGATTCTCAAGAAATGAACTACGATATCAAGCTCCAAAACATGAGCTGGTTCTGCTACAAACGTATGAACACGTTGTCCAAGACAAGCATGATCACATAGTAGTCTTACAATAAAACACTACCGGGTTCAGATGGGGAACCATCATTGAAATAACAAAGTCTTGTGCATGTCTGTCTGGGCCCTTCGGGAATAGCATTTGAACTTCTTATCCTTGAACAATTCAATCAGTGGCTTCATGTGCTAGGGATACATATAGAATGAAGGTTGCAAGTCTCCAAACCATAGAATACTTCGCACATGTGCATGACTGACTTGGGATAATTCCAGAGGAAGCAAAACTAACTTTCTCGAATTCACGGCGGCAACTTTCACAAAATGCACATGAATCAGAGGTAGTCACTTGTTTCATCCAAACATATGCTTCATGAACGAAACATGAAGATAATACCTATAAAGTTTCCAATACTAGCTGGATGTTCAAAATGAATCATGGAGAAGGTAGCAGTGTTGCTGATGGGCTCAACAACAATTCATCCGGGTTTCCATGGAGATGGAATTCCATAATTATGTGAACACGTGATAGCATTGGTCAGACCAAAGGATGTAATGGTGTATGCCCGAGGAATCAACCTTGAGTAAGACAACATTACGAACATCGTTGGTTCTGATTTGATTTGAGGATAGCCCACACTCAAATAAAAGTTTGGACAAGACAATAGATCCAACAACTGATCACGAGGACCAATTGATGAAGATATCATCCTTCTTCGACACACACACACACACAAGATATCCCTTAACATGAACTAGGTCAGACAAGCTCTTATCTTCCAACTCTCCAAATTGTTGTTTAGCTTAACCAACTAGCTCAGGGGTATCCAACACAGGTTCTTGGAGAAAAGGCGTGGCTACAAGGAACCAACTTGATCATGAACTCAACATAGCAGTCAGGTGACAACCTGGTAACACTTTCGAGAAGATATTCGAAAGATCACGAACCACCTATATGTTACTAAGCTCGAGAACAATCTTGCTTTTCGGGGCAAGATGATATGGTCAAATAAGCAAGGGATTCAATCCTAGCTCAAGATCGAAGGGTACACCAGGAAAATGGTCTAGGTAGCACAATCTTAGAATGGTAGTTCAATAACCAACATGCTAAGAATGAGAATATTGTCCATTTACTACCAAGCAACGAGTTGCTCGGAGTATTGATTTCACACATCACGATTCACTTGTCGGCATTCCGGTTACAATAACACAGGAACCGAGGAATGAACAATGATGGCAAGAAGTATCACTGCAACAAGAATTTATAAGAAATGGTGCAATTGTCATGATATTCCTGACATCAAGAGGGCAATACTTCATGTTAGAACAGAATCAAAAGCTGGATTGGCATTTTGACCTGCGGAATAAAACTGCTTTGACCCAATCCTAAGTATGGATGAGGTACTGGAGTTTGTTTCTCCTAGTCATTCCAGAATAGAATGGCTTGACAGACCACAAGAATAAGAGGTATCGATGAGCATGAATGCAAGACATGCTCTTAACTATCAAGTCATAGACGGAGATCATGATACAACTAAAGAGAGGGACAACTCAAAGGAACATATTAACTTTCTGAGTTGTGGATGCATAGATTAGTATGTCGAACCAAGTTCAACATATTTCTTCCGGATAACCCATGCAAATAAGGTAGAACTGGCAGAGTCACATCATAGAATTGAGAACTCGTCGAGAGCACTCTTATTGTGATCTTTTGATCCAACAAACTTCTGCCATAAGTGGTTCATAGTATTTGGAAGAAGGAAATACCACAGACCTCGAGGACTAATGCAAAGGTTACTAATAACCTAAAGGAATGAGCAAACACTATCAACATGAAGTAAGTAGGGTGAATCTCGGGTTCAAAACCCAAAAATAGAAGGCCTACTAAATAAATGGCATCACGGGATGCTTTCGAGAATGGTGGCCAGAATCATCACACCGGGAACACAAGACATGGCTAGATTACTAGGTGACTCCCTAAAACACCTAGGGTGATAATAATAGCTCCAACATATATGTCGAGGCAATTACCTCAACTGACCGGTTAGTGTGCTTAATCTGGCCCAAAAGGACATCGGAAACAGGATGAAGAGATTTGCAATTGCATCAGACTGTTTAGAAACCTGGGATGACTCGGACAGCATAACGGCTGTAAATGCTCAAAATGATTTGAGACATCCTGCAAAAAATGGTGGCATAACCACTCAACATCACAATATCAAGGTTCTGAGGCCAGCTATGAACATATGGAAGTAGTAGGAACTGGGCTGAGGCTTGAATCCATCAATCCTACAAGTCTACGGATTAGTAACACGTGATCCTGATAGAAGCTGAGAAGCCTAGTTCTTAATCCACGTAGAAGATAAGAGGGTGACTCAGATCAGAGGGCATGAGGTATAAGGAGTAAAAAGAGCCTTACGTTCCATCCCACAATCAATTCCCTTATATAACTAAAGCATTTCTAGACACGACTTCGACCAGTTTGGCTTGGTAATCCTACAAGCAGTCAGGCTCTGATACCAAAGCTGCCAGGACCCGGATTCCAAGTCACATCGATCTAGCCGGTAACACCTCATATCACTTTGCGGCCTCACGCACGGTGTTCCCACGGGTGTCGCCTTACCATGGCTCGGGACCGTTTGCGCCTTTTGGCTCACGTATATGACAGTGTCGCAAGCATCCATATGACAGAGAACCCGGGCCGACATGACTAGTCATGAAACCAAAGTGGCACTAACTTACGGGGAAAGGGATACATGAATCAACATCTAGCATGTCGGTCAGCAGCGTGCGAATCCGGGCTGTAGCACTGGGCTAACAGGACCCCGGTGAACCGGGCTGTAGTAGGCTAGGCAGGATTCTGGATGTCACCGCGTGACATTTCCCCGAAGGGACAGACACAGGAACGAAGTGAATCACATGCTGGCCAGTCAAGTGTTCTGGAGCAGTAGTGTTGGGCTAGCAGGACTCCGGTGAACCGGGCTGTAGCGGACTACTATGGCCCATGGAAGCACAAGACTACCTTTCCCCATAAGAGAGGCTACCAAGGATAAACAACTAGGCTGCCAGATCCCACACATACCAAGCATTTCAATCATACACACAATATGCTCGATATGTGTAAATACAACATGGCATCACAACATAACTCTACAACTCAAGTATTTATTCATTAGGCTCTGAGGAGCGAGATATTACAAGCATGGGTCTCATGACCCAACATACAGAGCATACAAGCAACAAGCACATGCGGAAGCTTAACTTGTCTGAGTACAGACAACTACAAATGAAGAAGGCTCAGAAGCCTGACTATCTACAAGACCCTCCCAAGGGTATAAGATCGTAGCTGAGGTAACAAGCTAAACGTCGAAGTCCATGTGGAACTACTAGTGAGACTGAAATCTCTCTGCAAAACATAAAATAACCAAACATGAGTACAAATGTACCCAACAAGACTTACATCAGAACTAACTACATATGCATCAGTATCAACAAAGGGGTGGTGGAGTTTAACTGCAGCAAGCTAGCTTTGACTCAGTGGCTAACCTGAACTACGACTGCAAGTAACTCTTGAGGTGGCGCACACGAGTCCACATATTCACCATACCAATACACCAGTATGGATCCGCTCCCGTCTCCCTACGAGAACGCCATCCATAGCACTCATGCTTATCTTGCGCATTTTAGAGTATCCACTTTCACTTATCTATGAACTATGCAAGGGGTCCAAGTTTCCATATCCGAGGAATCCGGCTATTCGAATAGATAATGATAACCCTGCAGGGGTGTACTTCTTCACACATGCTCTCGCCACTTATCGCCCTGTACACGTCATGTACCTCGGCAACCTTCAAGCGGAAGCCGGGCGAGGGAGTCGGCCACGACCTGACTAACCAACAAGTCTCTAGTCCAGGTTTATCGCCTATTCGGGTTCCATCCGCAAGGAGATCCGGCCGGGGTGTCGCTCACGGCCCCAAACGATGTGTGCAGGGTTCCCAAGCCCACCATCCGGGTGCCACTTGGTACACCGTGTCAATGTGCCTAGTCTGTCCCAAGCCCACCTGTACCGGGTGCCACTTGGTAGACTACTAACACTACCTACAAACACCAGAAACTAGTTGCAACTCCTGGACAGAGATCGAGTTGATTAATAAGCCGAGAGGGGCCGAGTTACCGGAACCCAATGTGTGGTAGTAACTGTTCATGGATCACAAACACAGAACTCAGTTCCTGAGGATGGCTGTAATGAGACAACCCACCATGTACTCCTACATGGCCTCTCACCGCTACCTTTAGCAAATCATGTTCACACACTTAGCTCTCAACGGTAGGACATGTTCACCACGTTCCAATTCATTCCCGATGAATCAGATCGGACTCAACTCTAAGCAGTAGCAGGCATGACAACAAGCATGAATGAGTAGGCACATCAGGGCTCAAACAATTCCTACTCATGCTAGTGGGTTTCATCTATTTACTGTGGCAATGACAGGTCATGCAGAGGAAAAGGGTTCATCTACCGCAGCATGTAACAGTTGAAATGGTGTTGTCCTAATGCAGTAAAAGAGAGCAGGAGTGAGAGAGTGGGATTCTATCGGAATGAACAAGGGGTTTTTGCTTGCCTGGCACTTCCGGAGATAACATTGAGTCTTCATCAGTGTCAACGATCACAGCGTCGGAGCAGCGTCTACCGAGAGGGGACAAATACCGGCAACAGAGAAGAAATACAATCAATGCAATGCAACAGTATGATGCATGAATGTGACATGGCAATAATGTTATGATTTGAGCTAATGCATCTAGCTATGATTTAAATGAAGTTGGTTTGAATACATGATTCCAATTCCAACTCCATATATGATTATTTAAATTCCCTTTATTTGTTTTGTCCAAAACAGAGGACAAATATTGTTCAAACATGCATGAAAATGGTACAGATGGATTCCTTGAATTTTTCTGATAATTTTTCATATATAAATTATTTCATTTGGAGTTACGGTTGAATTTCTATAATTTTTAGAAGTTTAAATTGTTTTCTGGAATTTCCAGGATTATAATAATCCAGAAAATCATTAATGACGTCAGCACTGTGTCACTAATGTGTCAGCAGGTTAACCGAGTTAACTAGGGTCAAACCTGACCAGTGGGTCCCACTGGTCAGTGTCATAGTGTTGGCTTGGTTCACTGACGGGTGGGGCCGGTCAAGTGCCACGTCAGCACAGTCAGCGCTGACGCGTGGGGCCATAGTGGTTAACTAAACTAAACAGGAATTAAACCGCGGTTATTTAAGGGTGTGGGGCGCATATGTAAGTGGGTCAGGGGGTAATTAGCTGGGTAATTAGTGCCTAACGACGGTGCCACATCAGCGTCGCCGGAGTTCAACACCGACGAGCACACGGATGCGGCGGCGTCCACCCTAGAGGCCACGGCAGTGGCAACTAAGGGCACCAGGGGGTTGCCCTTGCCCTTGCGCATCTAGTGGAGGCAGCAGCAGGTTGCGAGGCCACCGGAATCGACGGCGGCGATGGCAAAAGCGGCGGACGGAGCTCGGTGGTTGCGACTGGGAGGGCTAGAGCTCGCGGGCGAGGGAGCTGAGCAGTGCAGCGGCATCTACACAGCACGTGGAAGAAATCTGCAAGCTCGGTTTGGTCTTTGGGGCCTGCTAGCGACAGCAGTGACGAGCGCGGCGGCGAGAAGCTCTCGGCCATGGCGGGGCTACGGCGTAGAGGGAGGGCGCGACCAGGGGAGAAGGGGGAGACGATGCGGGTGCTCACAGCACGTCCGATGGCGTCGTCGGCGAGGTCGGGGACGGTCGGGTTGCCGCGAATAGACGACAACGGCTGTCGGTGCAGAGGACGAAGACAACAGCGATGGCGGCGCTGCGGGGCGCTCCGGCATCGTTTGTCTCGGCGGCGATGAAGAGCAGGTCATGTTGGAGCTTCCAGAGAGGGAAAAGGTGGCGCGGGGTCGGCGGTGGCTTCAGAAACGGCGGCGGTGCGCTCATGACCGGCTCGGCCATGGGGAGGAACGAGAGAGGGAGGCGAGGGGGAGAGTGAACGAGGAGTCTGGGGGTGCGTGGCGTCTCCGGGGCGTCGAGGAGGAGCCAGGCAGGCTGGGAGGGAGGAGGTGGCCAGGGCGCGTGCCCATGCGCGGCGACCACACGCCCTCCTGCCTACTGGCAGGAGGTTGAAGACGGTGGGGGCGCCTGCTGGGCTGGGCCAACAGTGCTGGGCCGCAGCTGGGCCGCCATGTAGGTTAGGTAGGTGGCCTAGTGGCCTTCTCTCCCTCTCTTTTAATATTTGTTTCAGTTTTTTCTAATTTTGCAATTTGTTTTTGATTTAGCAAAAACACCAAATCATTTCTATAAATCCTGAAATTAATTATGGGCAATAACTGAACTTTCTCAGAGGCCCTTAGCTATTTCCAGAATTTCTAGAGCATTTAATAATATTTATAGCAATTAAATGCCCCAATTCAAATACTTTATGAATTAGTTCAATTATCCAGAATGGCCTAAAAATATTTGCATCATTTTTGGCAGAGGTTTTCACCTTTAACAAAAATAATGAACATTTTCAAATGCATTTTGGAATCATTGAAGATTATTTTAGGTTGAACCTATTTGACTTGATCTGGTGCTAGGGTTTCAACAATCCCCATTTCAACTTTCAAAGAATTTTAGACATGATGCATGGATGCTTGTGCAACTATTTGCAATCAAATTCTAGGGCTGTGACAGATGGCTGGCGGGTGTCTGTTTCTCCAACTTTAGTTGAATCGAATTTGACAATGTTCGGGCCTTGTTGAAGGTTAAAACAACAAACTTGACGAAACATCATTGTGGTCTTGATTCATAGGTAAGAACAGTTCTTACTAGAAGCCCATAGCAGCCACGTAAAACTTGCAACAACAAAGTAGAGGACGTCTAACATGTTTTTGCAGGGTATATTGTGATGTGATATGGTCAAGACATGATGTGATATATGTTATTGTATCAGATGATCATGTTTCTTAAAAGTTATCGGCAACTGGCAGTAGCCTTATGGTTGGCGCTTTATTGTATGAAATGCAAGCACCATGTAATTGCTTTACTTTATCACTATGCGTTAGCGATAGTTGTAGAAGCAATAGTTGGCGAGACAACAACGACGCTAAGATGGAGATCAAGGTGCCAAGCCGGTGATGATGGAAATCATGACGGTGCTTTGGAGATGGAGATCAAAGGCACAAGATGATGATGGCCATATCATGTCACATATTTTGATTGCATGTGATGTTTATCTTTTATGCATCTTATTTTGCTTAGTACGGCGGTAGCATTATAAGATGATCCCTCACTAAATTTCAAGGTATAAGTGTTCTCCCTAAGTATGCACCGTTGCGATAGTTCGTCGTGCCGAGACACCACGTGATGATCGGGTGTGATAAGCTCTATGTTCACATACAACGGGTGCACGACAGTTTTGCATGTGCGAAATACTCGGGCTAAACTTGATGAGCCTAGCATGTACATACATGGCCCCAGAACAATGGGACCAAAAGGATGGAGGATTCTATGGTGTTTCTCATCAAATTTCATTACGGACATGGATGGACAGAGAGTGCAACATGTCATTGTAAATAGGGTAGGAAATTGAAGCTCAGAAGGGGTCCCAATAATAGAGGTGGAAGATGGGGAGCATGAGGGGTACATGGAAATGGCCTTCGTGAAGACATTGGGAGAGGCATGAAGGGCGACCATGCAGAGCGGCCGCCAGGCCGACAGTGGCTGCGCGTGCGCACACACACGCGGGAAGAGATAGAGATAGATAGAGAGAGAGAGAGAGAGAGAGAGAGAGAGAGAGAGAGTAGGGGACCCCTCTAGGCATTAGTATTGAAGGTCTAATGAGCAATGAACTACAGAGAGAGAGATAAGTTTGCATTTTGGTCTAAAATTATGCATAATACAACAAATAGAAAAAAATCGAACTTGGAGTGACATTCTCCAAAAGAACTAATTCGTAGTGGCATTTTTATGGATCACCAGAATTGCAGTGGCATGTACCAAATTAACTCCTAGATATATTGCATCTAACTGGGCAATTGCACAAGGTTGGTAAATGGGAATTCTACAAATGGGCCTAAAATGCTATAAGAACTCAAGAATAAGAGTAGAAACGACCCATCTCTACCTCAACCCATGTAGATGATCTTATTGGCAAAAAACATTGTATCAGGATCTACAAATTAAGCCTAATTCTTAATATGTCATACGTATCACTTTGATGTTATTGGATTGCCGGTTTCTTGCTCAGCGGACTTCGCCTATGCACAACACTTGAGAAGGGCAAAGACCGTGCGATCTAAGCGTGAGAATTCTCTACCATGCGATGTAAGCATGAGAATTCTCTACCATGCGACATGCATTAGTGCATCCTAAGTTGGGTTTAAATTGCATTGCATTTGATTGTGACATGCGTAATTTTTCATGTTAAGATTTTTTTCCTTACGCAGAAATTTCTCACATAGTTCAAATTATAAGGATTGAATTTGTATGCTACATAACATTTAAAAACTATATACCATTTCTACAGCAACGCGCGGGATCGTATCGTCTAGTCTAAATAAAGTACTCCACCTTCTTCATAATTTTTGACATGGTTTTAGTTCAAATTTAAATTTGAACTAACCAACTCGGAGTAGAACACAAGACATTAGCAAGCTTACAACATTACCAGTACATTACATTCTTACTTTGTTACATTACTTTCATAAATCCAAACAAATTATGTGTATCATCCTGGCCCCACGCCACACACCTAATTCTTGCATGTGGACGAAGAAGCACTTGACTCAGCTGTAATTTATTTTCACCCTAATTTAACTAGGAATGATAGTAGAAATAATTCAGACACGCAGACCTGTTTGCAAATTTTTAGAATCCACAAATTCTAAAAGGAAAAAAGTTATGCTCAAATTTCAGTTTTTTTTGAATTTTGGTTAAATCTGGTCAAACTATGGTCAATCTACTTATTCAAGAAGTATTAGTGTTACTACATAATTATTCAAGAATATTAGTGTTACTTAATAATTAATTCAATTTTTTGAATCTTGGTAAAATCTGGTCAAACCATGGTCAAACTATGGTCAAACTATGGTCAAACTACTTACTCAAGAAATATTAGTGTTACTAAATAATTATTGTTTTTAGAATAATAGTTTCAAACTCAAACAGTGAAACGTGTAACTTCATGCTCAAGATAAACTCCCGAGGGTTAATAGGATTGACATCTTACTATTGTCAGGAAAACAACAAGTGCAGACTTGGAAACGAGGGGGAATATAATCCGAAAGTTAAGCGTGCTCAGGATGGAGTAGTGAGAGGATGGGTGACCAGTCGGAAGTTAGATGGGTTGGAATGATGAGGGGTGATTAGAGATTAGAGGTTAAATTGAGAAGTGATGAGGGGTGACTAGAGATTATAAAATAATTCAGAATTTTGAAATAAAAAAATTAAAAAAATTAAAAAAAACTTGTAAAATTTCCTTTAGTCTCGGTTGGTGTTACCAACCGGGACTAAAGGTGGAGCTCCAAACAGCAACCACGTGGAGGGTCTTTAGTCCCGGTTTGTGTAAGAACCGGGACTAAAGGGGGTGGGGCTTTAGTACCGACCCTTTAGTCCCGGTTCCAGAACCGGGACTAAAGGCCCTCACCAACCGGGACAAATGGCCATTTTTCTACAAGTGAAAGGAATGGGGGTCCGAATTGGACTTGGAGTCCTAGTAGGACTCCCCCCCCACTTGGGGGCGTGCCTAGGCCGGCCTCCTCCCCTCTCCTCATTTATGTACGGGGGGCAGGGGGCACCTCTAAGGCACATCAATTGTTCTTAGCCGTGTGCAGTGCGCGCCTCCACCGTTTACTCCTCCGGTCATATTATCGTAGTGCTTAGGCGAAGCCCTGCGCGGATCACTTCACCATCACCGTCACCACGCCGGCGTGCTGATGAAACTCCCCATCGACACTTTGCTGGATCAAGAGTTCGAGGGACATCATCGAGCTGAACGTGTTCTGAACTCGGAGGTGTCGTACGTTCGGTACTTGATCGATTGAATGGAGAAGACGTTCGACTACGTAAACCGCGTTAAACTAACGCTTCCGCTTTCGGTCTACGAGGGGTCGTGGACATACTCTCCCCCTCTCATTGCTATGCATCTCCTAGATAGATCTTGTGTGATCGTAGGAACTTTTTTGAAATTGCATGCTACGTTCCCCAACAGTGGCATCCGAGCCAGGTCTATGTGTAGATGATATGCACGAGTAGAACACAAAGAGTTGTGGGAGATCATAGTCATACTGCTTACCACAAACGTTTTATTTTGATTCGGCGGTATTGTTGGATGAAGCGGCCCGGACCAGCCATACATGACCACGTTCATGAGACCGGTTCCACCGACAGACATGCAACTTGTTTTGCGTAAAGATGGCTGGCGGGTGTCTGTTTCTTCAACTTTAGCTGAATCGAATTTGACTACGTCGGGCCTTGTTGAAAGTTAAAACAACAAACTTGACGAAACATCATTATGGTCTTGATGCGTAGGTAAGAACGGTTCTTACTAGAAACCCATAGCAGCCACGTAAAAATTGCAACAACAAAGTAGAGGACGTCTAACTTATTTTTGCAGGGCATATTGTGATGTGATATGGTCAAGACATGATGTGATATATGTTATTGTATCAGATGATCATGTTTTTAAAAAGTTATCGGCAACTGGCAGGAGCCTTATGGTTGTCGCTTTATTGTATGAAATGCAAGCACCATGTAATTGCTTTACTTTATCACTATGCATTAGCGATAGTTGTAGAAGCAATAGTTGGCGAGACGACAATGACGCTAAGATGGAGATCAAGGTGTCAAGCCGGTGATGATGGAAATCATGACGGTGCTTTGGAGATGGAGATCAAAGGCACAAGATGATGATGGCCACGTGATGATCGGGTGTGATAAGCTCTATGTTCACATACAACGGGTGCAAGACAGTTTTGCACGTGCGAAATACTCGGGTTAAACTTGATGAGCCTAGCATGTACATACATGGCCTCAGAACAATGGGACCGAAAGGATGGAGTATTCTGTGGTGTTTCTCATCAAATTTCGTTGCGGACATGGATGGATAGAGGGTGCAGCATGTCATTGTAAATAGGGTAGGAAATTGAAGCTCAGAAGGGGACCCAACAATAGAGGTCGAAGATGGGGAGCATGAGGGGTACATGGAAATGGACTTCATGAAGACATTGGGAGAGGCGGGAAGGGCGACCATGCAGAGCGGCCGCCAGGCCGACAGTGGCTGCGTGTGCGCACACACACGCGGGAAGAGAGAGAGAGAGAGAGAGAGAGAGAGTAGAGGACCCCTCTAGGCATTGGTATTGAAGGTCTAATGAGCAATGAACTGTAGAGAGAGAGATAAGTTGGCATTTTGGTCTAAAATTATGCATAATACAACAAATAGAAAAGTTTTTCGAACATGGAGTGACATTTTCCAAAAGAACTAATTTGTAGTGGCATTTTTATGAATCACCAGAATTGCAGTGGCATGTACCAAATTAACTCCTAGATATATTGCATCTAACTGGGCAATTGCACAAGGTTGGTAAATGGGAATTCTACAAATGGGCCTAAAATGCTATAAGAACTCAAGAAAAAGAGTACAAACGACCCATCTCTACCTCAACCCATGTAGATGATCTTATTGGCAAAAAACATTGTATCAGGATCTACAAATTAAGCCTAATTCTTAATATGTCATCTTATCACTTTGATGTTATTGGATTGCCGGTTTCTTGCTCAGCGGACTGTGCCTATGCACAACACTTGAGAAGGGCAAAGACCGTGCGATCTAAGCGTGAGAATTCTCTACCATGCGATGTAAGCATGAGAATTCTCTACCATGCGACATGCATTAGTGCATCCTAAGTTGGGTTTAAATTGCATTACATTTGATTGTGACATGCGTAATTTTTCATGTTAAGATTTTTTTCCTTACACAGAAATTTCTCACATAGTTCAAATTATAAGGATTGAATTTGTATGATACATAACATTTAAAAACTATATACCATTTCTACAGCAACGTGCGGGATCGTATCATCTAGTCTAAATAAAGTACTCCACCTGTTTCATAATTTTTGACATGGTTTTAGTTCAAATTTAAATTTTGAACTAACCAACTCGGAGTAGAACACAACATATTAGCAAGCTTACAAACATTACCAGTACATTACATTGTTACATTGTTACATTACTTTCGTAAATCCAAACAAATTATGTGTATCATCCTGGCCCCACGCTACACACCTAATTCTTGCATGTGGACGAAGAAGCACTTGACTCAGCTATAATTTATTTTCACCCTAATTTAACTAGGAATGATAGTAGAAATAATTCAGACACGCAGGCCTGTTTGCAAATTTTTAGAATCCTCAAATTCTAAAAGGAAAAAAGTTATGCTCAAATTTTAGTTTTTTTGAATTTTGGTTAGATCTGGTCAAACTATGGTCAATTACTTATTCAAGAAGTATTAGTGTTACTACATAATTATTCAAGAATATTAGTGTTACTAAATAATTAATTCATTTTTTTTGAATTTTGGTCAAATCTGGTCAAACCATGGTCAAACTGTGGTCAAACTACTTACTCAAGAAATATTAGTGTTACTAAATAATTATTGTTTTTTTAGAATAATAGTTTCAAACTCAAACAGTGAAACGTGTGACTTCATGCTCAAGATAAACTCCTGAGGGTTAATATGATTGACATCTTACTATTGTCAGGAAAACAACAAGTGCAGACTTGAAAACGAGGGCGAATAGAATCTGAAAGATAAGCGTGCTCAGGCTGGAGTAGTGAGAGGATGGGTGACCAGTCGAAAGTTAGATGGGTTGGAATGATGAGGGGTGATTAGAGATTATAGGTTAAATTCAGCAGCGATGAGGGGTGATTAGAGATTATAAAATAATTCAGAATTTTGAAATAAATTTTTTAATAAAACTCGTAAAATTTCCTTTAGTCCCGGTTGGTGTTGGTGTTACCAACTGGGACTAAAGCTAGAGCTCCAGACAGCAGCCACGTAGAGGGTCTTTAGTCCCGGTTCGTGTAAGAACCGGGACTAAAGGGGGGGGGCTTTAGTACCGACCCTTTAGTCCCGGTTCCAGAACCGGGACTAAAGGCCCTCACCAGCCGGGACAAATGGCCCATTTTCTACTAGTGAAAGGAAGGGGGTCCGAATTGGACTTGGAGTCCTAGTAGGACTCCCCCCCACTTGGGGGCGTGCCTAGGCCAGCCTCCTCCCCTCTCCTCCTTTATGTACGTGGGCAGGGGCACCTCTAAGGCACATCAATTGTTCTTAGCCGTGTGCGGTGCGCCCCTCCACCGTTTACTCCTCCAGTCATATTATCATAGTGCTTAGGCGAAACCCTGCACGGATCACTTCACCATCACCGTCACCATGCCGTCATGCTGATGAAACTCCCCATCAACACTTTGCTGGATCAAGAGTTCGAGGGACGTAATCGAGCTGAACGTGTTCTGAACTCGGAGGTGCCGTACGTTCGGTACTTGATCGGTTGAATGGAGAAGATGTTCGACTACATAAACCGCGTTAAACTAACGCTTCCGCTTTCGGTCTACGAGGCTATGTGGACATACTCTCCCCCTCTCATTGCTATGCATCTCCTAGATAGATCTTGTGTGATCATAGGATTTTTTTTGAAATTACATGCTACGTTCCCCAACAGTGGCATCCGATCCAGGTCTATGCGTAGATGATATGCACGAGTAGAACACAAAGAGTTGTGGGAGATCATAGTCATACTGCTTACCACCAACGTCTTATTTTTATTCGGCGGTATTGTTGGATGAAGCGGCCCGAACCAACCATACATGACCACGTTCATGAGACCGGTTCCACCGACAGACATGCAACTTGTTTTGCGTAAAGATGGCTTGCGGGTGTCTATTTCTCCAACTTTAGTTGAATCGCATTTGACTATGTTCGGGCCTTGTTGAAGGTTAAAACAGCAAACTTGATGAAACATCATTGTGGTCTTGATGCGTAGGTAAGAACGGTTCTTACTAGAATCCCATAGCAGCCATGTAAAACTTGCAACAACAAAGTAGAGGACGTCTAACTTGTTTTTGCAGGGCATATTGTGATGTGATATGATCAAGACATGATGTGATATATGTTATTGTATCAGATGCTCATGTTTTTTAAAAGTTATCGGCAACTGCAGGAGCCTTATGGTTGTCGCTTTATTGTATGAAATGCAAGCACCATGTAATTGCTTTACTTTATCACTATGCGTTAGCGATAGTTGTAGAAGCAATAGTTGGCGAGACGACAATGACGCTAAGATGGAGATCAAGGTTTTAAGCCGGTGATGATGGAAATCATGATGGTGCTTTGGAGATGGAGATCAAAGGCACAAGATGATGATGGCCATACCATGTCAGATATTTTGATTGCATGTGATGTTTATCTTTTATGCATCTTATTTTGCTTAGTACGGCGGTATCATTATAAGATGATCCCTCACTAAATTTTAAGGTATAAGTGTTCTCCCTGAGTATGCACCGTTGCGACAGTTCGTCGTGCCGAGACACCACGTGATGATCGGGTGTGATAAGCTCTACGTTCACATACAACGGGTGCAAGACAGTTTTGCACGTGCGGAATACTCGAGTTAAACCTGATAAGCCTAGCATGTACAGGATGGAGGATTCTGTGGTGCTTCTCGTCCAATTTCGTGGCGGACATGGATGGACAGAGGGTGCAACATGGCATTGTAAATAGGGTAGGAAATTGAAGCTCAGAAGGGGACCCAACAATAGAGGTTGAAGATGGGGGGAGCATGAGGGGTACATGGAAATGGCCTCGTGAAGACATTGGACGAGGCGGGAAGGGCGGCCATGCAGAGCGGCCGCCAGGCCGCCAGTGGCTGCGCGTGCGCACAAACACACGAGGAGAGAGAGAGAGAGAGAGAGAGAGAGAGAGTAGAGGACCCCTCTAGGCATTAGTATTGAAGGTCTAATGAGCAATGTAGGGCAGAGAGAGAGAGAGTGAGAGAGAGAGATGTGGGCATTTTGGTCTAAAATTATGCATAATACAACAAATAGAGAAGTTTTTCAAACTTGGAGTGACATTTTCCAAAAGAACTAATTCGTAGTGGCATTTTTATGAATCACCAGAATTGCAGTGGCATGTACCAAATTAACTCCTAGATATATTGCATTTAACTGGACAATTGCACAAGGCACTACTAGGAAAAGGGCTATAGATGAAATTGACACTAATGGCGCACCAGACATGTGGTGCGCCACTACTATATACTAATGGTGCTCCAACACTTGGTGCGCCATTAGTGTCCAAATACTAATGGCGCACCACATCCACGGTGCGCCATTAGTAACAAGATTTTTTTTAAAACTAGTAATGGCGCACCGTGGGAGTGGTCTGCCATTAGTAAATTTTTTTCAAATTTTTTTTTTTTTGAAAACGAGTAATGGCGCACCACATCCACGGCGCCACTAGTAATTTTTTTTCAATTTTTTTATATTTTATGAAAACTAGTAATGGCGCACCGTGGGAGTGGTGCGCCATTACTAATTGAACTAGTAATGGCGCACCACTCCCATGGTGCGCCATTACTAACTTGGCCCAAAAAT